>NC_048298.1:312675407-312904366 GCF_013100865.1 Trachemys scripta elegans | reverse complement strand
TAAGTAGCTATTTAGGAGTCTAAGTCCCAGTAAAAGACAGTGAGACATAGCTGCTAAGTGACTTAAAGCCAGATTTTCAGAGGTATTTAACACCTAAAGATCCAGATAGCATTTTGTGGGATTTCCAAAAGTGTCTAAATGGGTTATGTCAGGGTTCCTTCCCCACTCTGAACTCTAGGGTACAGACGTGGGGACCCGCATGAAAGACTCGCTAAGCTTATTTTTACCAGCTTAGGTTAAAAACTCCCCAAGGCACAATTTCTCACTTATACCTTGGATTAAGTAACACTGCCACCACCAAGTGATTTAAACGAACATTTAGGGAGGGCCACTTGGAGCCCTACTTTCCCCAAATATCCCCCCCAAGCCCCTACATCCCTTTTCCTGGGCAGGCTTGAGAATAATATTCTCACCAATTGGTACAGGTGAACACAGACCCAAACCCTTGGATCTTAAGACAATGAAGAATCAATCAGGTTTTTAAAAGAAGAATTTTATTAAAGAAAAGGTAAAAGAATTACCTCTGTAAAATCGGGATGGTAAGTACTTTACAGAATAACAAAAGACACAGGAACACAGAGGATCTCCCCTCTAGGCAAAACCAGGCATAAACCTCCCTCTTACACAAAGGAAAACACAAGCCAAAATAAAAGTAAACTAACACGTTTCCTTGCTAAATACTTACTAACTTTATAGGAGCTGGATTGCTTGCTTCCTTGATCTGTGTCCAGCAAAATCCCACAAAACAGACAGACAAAGCCTGTCCCCCCCTCCACACACACATATACACCCCCCATTTGAAAATTTCTTGTCCCCTCATTGGTCCTTTTGGTCAGGTGTTAGCTAGGTTACCTGAGCTTCTTAACCCTTTACAGGTAAAAGAGGAATTAACCCCTTACAGGATAAAGAGGGATTTTATGCTACTCTTAGTTGTATGTTTATGACAGGTTAGGTACCAAATTGAAATCAATACCTTTGAAAATCTTAAGCCCTTTTGAAAATGGGACTTAAGTTCCTTAGTCACTTAGACACTTCTGAACATTTATTTCTTCTCTTTGGGATTAAGAAGTTGCTATGTTAGCTGGTGACAGGAATGGGTTTTTATCCTTTCTGTAGCCCAGCCACTAAAAGGGGGCATGCCACATTTGGCAGTTCATTACATATTTGTTATTCTGAATTCCAGTGTTTGAAAAGCAATACATTTTATTCAAGTCATTATATAACTGTGACCAAAATTACAGCTCATACTGTTTTCAGCTACCCAGTCAGTTATACTAGGAATTATAAAATGAAATTATAAAAGATGAAAACAAGACTTCATAACAGGATAAAATGTCCTAAATGTGCAGGCTATTAGGTTGAGGTATAATGACCCAAGGATAATGGTGGACAGCTATTCAGATTCTTCAGTCATTTAAAACTAGTCTGGACAAAGCATTGGAAAATATACTTTAGGGAGATATCATGTGCCGGGCAGAAAAATGAACTAGACATGCTAATAGTTCTTTTTTTTTTTTTTCATCTCAGTGTTCTATGATTTGGTTATTTGAGACAAATTCATATTTTTAATCCCAGTTTGATCAATCTGAGAATGTTGGCACAAAATCTATATCTCCAATAAAATTACAATACCAGTTTTGTTGGCAGAACAGTTTCATATGGCTTATTTATTGTTAATTTCTTGAAGCTTCTGGCATTTTTTTAGGGAACAATTTCCAGCAGTCATTTGAGAAGCTTTAATAATTAATAACAAATTCACCCCATGAACCAAGCTAACAGGCAGTGTCATCTTAATCTCCTGCTGTCTTTTTAATTGGCACCTTTGAACTGTGAAATGAACAGAGCAAATGAGTTAAATGCCAGCTCAGGCTTACATCTTTGTAAGAAAATCTGGAGTATCAAGATACTAGAGTCTGTGTAAATGAGATGATATGTTAGTATGGGAGTGACACTGTTAACAGTAGTAGTAAACCTCTTCACATGCCTGGTATGAACTAGATGTTTCCAGAAGCATGAACAGACTCCTGTCGGAGTTGCCTACTTGGGCAGTTAAGAGTTGTGGCTTCTTTTCAACCATTATGCCCTCTTCACTGCTTTGAAGAGATGTAAAGCAAAAATGGTGGATCCACAACAGATTAGAGCAGTCCCATGGTCTCTCTAATGCACGTGGGGTGCCAAATGTCCCAAGGGGCAATTGCAGCTGTTAGGGTTTACTAAGAGTGCAACAAAGTTGAGTCCATGCCCTCTTCCACCTGCATAGCCACATATCAGGCACTGAGAGGGGATGCTTCCATCTCTGTTACCCTGAGGAGATCCCCATGGGGTCTGGACAAGGCAGCTTTATGGCAGTTTTGTGCCAGTGGAGTGGTGCAAATCTATCCTAAAAAGCAGCTGAGAATCTGACCAAAACATCTGTCTGTGGATATAGAAAATTAATCTGTGGTCCAGATTGCCTTCATTGGATGAATTGCATCTAACAATGGCTCTAAATAGAGGACTCAGAGAGATTAAGTGACTTGACCAAGGTCACAGTGAAAGTCTGTGTAGGAGACCTGAGAGCTGAACCCCAGTATCTGGAGTCCCACTCCAAGATCATCTTCCCTCTGAGCCTTCCAGTGCAGTTCTCTATGAAGGAGATCATATACATGGTAGAGCAGCAGGACTAGGTTCACCGGGGGAAGGAGACCAAAGCCCTGAGGTAAGTGGGGAAGTGGGATGCTGGGAGGAAGCATGAGCAGGAGAGCGCAAGAGGGGAGGACTCCTGTCTCATACTGAGAAAGCGGGAGGATCAGCAAGTTATCTTAAGTGCCTATACACAAATGCTAGAAGCCTGGGAAACAAGCAGGGAGAACTGGAAGTCCTGGCACAGTCAAGGAACTATGATGTGATTGGAATAACAGAGACTTGATGGGATAACTCACATGACTGGAGTAGTCTCATGGATGGATATAAACTGTTCAGGAAGGACAGGAAGAGCAGAAAAGGTATGTAAAAGAGCAGTATGACTGCTCAGAGCTCCGGTATGAAACTGCAGAAAAAACAGAGAGTCTCTGGATTAAGTTTAGAAGTATGAGCAATAAGGGTGATGTTGTGGTTGGAGTCTGCTATAGACAACCAGACCAGGGGGATGAGGTGGATGAGGCTTTCTTCCGGCATCTAACAGAAGTTACTAGATCGCAGGCCCTGGTTCTCATGGGAGACTTCAATCACCCTGATATCTGCTGGGAGAGCAATACAGCGGTGCACAGATAATCCAGGAAGTTTTTGGAAAGTGTAGGGGACAATTTCCAGGTGCAAGTGCTGGAGGAACCAACTGGGGCAGAGATCTTCTTGATCTGCTGCTCACAAACTGGGAAGAATTAGTAGGGGAAGCAAAAGTGGATGGGAACCTGGGAGGCAGCGACCATGAGATGGTTGAGTTCAGGATCCTGACACAAGGAAGAAAGGAGAACAGCAGAATATGGACCCTGGACTTCAGAAAAGCAGACTTTGACTCCCTCAGAGAACTGATGGGCAGGATCCCCTGGGAGAATAACATGAGGGGGAAAGGAGACCAGGAGAGCTGGTTGTATTTTAAAGAATCCTTATTGAGGTTGCAGGAACAAACCATCCCGATGTGTAGAAAGAATAGTAAATATGGCAGGCGACCAGCTTGGCTTAACAGTGAAATCCTTGCCAATCTTAAACACAAAAAAGATGCTTACAAGAAGTGGAAGATTGGACAAATGACCAGGGAGGAGTATAAAAATATTGCTCAGGCATGCAATAGTGAAACCAGGAAGGCCAAATCACACTTGGAGTTGCAGCTAGCAAGAGATGTTAAGAGTAACAAGAAGGATTTCTTCAGGTATGTTAGCAACAAGAAGAAAGTCAAGGAAAGTGTGGGCCCCTTACTGAATGAGGGAGGCAACCTGGTGACAGAGGATGTGGAAAAAGCTAATGTACTCAATGATTTTTTTGCCTCTGTCTTCACAAACAAGGTCAGTTCCCAGACTACTGTACTGGGCAGCACAGCATGGGGAGGAGGTGACCAGCCCTCTGTGGAGAAAGAAGTGATTCAGGACTATTTAGAAAAGCTGGATGAACACAAGTCCATGGGGCCAGATGCGCTGCATCTGAGGGTGCTAAAGGAGTTGGCGGATGTGATTGCAGAGCCATTGGCCAATATCTTTGAAAACTCATGGCGATTGGGGGGGGGGGTCCCGGATGACTGGAAAATGGCTAATGGAGTGTCCATCTTTAAAAAAAGGAAGAAGGAGGATCCGGGAAACTGCAGGCCAGTCAGCCTCACCTCAGTCCCTGGAAAAATCTTGAAGCAGGTCCTCAAGGAATCAATTCTGAAGCACTTAGAGGAGAGGAAAGTGATCAGGAACAGTCAGCATGGATTCACCAAGGGCAAGTCATTCCTGAATAACCTAATTGCCTTCTATGAGGAGATAAGTGGCTCTGTGGATGAGGGGAAAGCAGTGGATGTGTTATTCCTTGATTTTAGCAAAGCTTTTGATATGGCTCCCACAGTATTCTTGATAGCAAGTTAAAGAAGTATGGATTGGATGAATGGACTATAAGGTGGATAGGAAGCTGGCTAGATCATCGGGCTTGATGGTAGTGATCAATGGCTCCATGTCTAGTTGGCTGCTGGTATCAAGCGGAGTGCCCCAAGGGGCTGGTTTTGTTCAATATCTTCATTAATGATCTGGAGGATGGCGTGAACTGCACCCTCAGCAAGTTTGCATATGTCACTAAACTGGGAGGAGTGGTAGATATGCTAGAGGGTAAGGATAGGATACAGAGGGACCTAGACAAATTAGAGGATTGGGTCAAAAGAAATCTGCTGAGGTTCAACAAGGACAAGTGCAGAGTCCTGCACTTAGGACAGAAGAATCCCATGCACTGCTACAGACTAGGGACCATGTGGCTAGGCAGCAATTCTGCAGAAAAGAACCTAGGGGTTACAGTGGATGAGAAGCTGGATATGAGTCAACAGTGTGCCCTTGTTGCCAAGAAGTCTAATGGCATTTTGGGCTGTATAAGTAGGGGCATTGCCAGCAGATCGAGGGACGTGATCATTCCCCTCTATTCAACATTGGTGAGGCCTCATCTGGAGTACTGTGTCCAGTTTTGGGCCCCACACTACAAGAAGGATGTGGAAAAATTGGAAAGAGTCCAGTGGAGGGCAACAAAAAGATTAGGGGGCTGCAGCACATGACTTATGAGGAGAGGCTGAAGGAACTGGGATTGTTTAGTCTGCAGAAGAGAAGAATGAGAGGGGATTTGATAGCTGCTTTCAACTACCTGAAAGGGGGTTCCAAAGAGGATGGATCTAGACTGTTCTCAGTGGTGGCAGATGACAGAACAAGGAGTAATGGTCTCAAGTTGTAATGGGGGTGGTTTATGTTGGATATTAGGAAAAACTTTTTCACTAGGAGGGTAGTGAAGCACTGGAATGGGTTACTTAGGGAGATGGTGGAATCTCCTTCCTTAGGCCTGGTCTACACTAGGCGTTTATGTCGAAGTTAGCGCCGTTACATCGAATTAACCCTGCACCCGTCCACACCGCGAAGGTATTTAGTTCGACATAGAGGTCTCTTTAATTCGACTTCTGTACTCCTCCCCGACGAGGGGAGTAGCGCTAAATTCGACATGGCCATGTCGAATTAGGCTAGGTGTGGATGGAAATCGACGCTAATAGCTCCAGGAGCTATCCCACAGTGCACCACTCTGTTGACGCTCTGGACAGCAGTAAGAGCTCGGATGTTCTGAACTGCCACACAGGAAAAGCCCCGGGAAAATTTGAATTTGAATTCCTTTTCCTGTCTGGCCAGTTTGAATCTCATTTCCTGTCTGGACATCGTGGCGAGCTCAGCAGCACTGGCAACGATGCAGAGCTCTCCAGCACTGATGGCAGTGCAATCTCAGAATAGAAAGAGGGCCCCAGCATGGACTGATCGGGAAGTCTTGGATCTCATCGCTGTGTGGGGCGATGAGTCCGTGCTTTCCGAGCTGCGATCCAAAAGACGGAATGCAAAGATCTATGAGAAGATCTCTAAAGACATGGCAGAGAGAGGATACAGCCGGGATGTAACGCACTGCCGCGTGAAAATCAAGGAGCTGAGGCAAGGCTACCAGAAGACCAAAGAGGCAAACGGACGCTCCGGATCCCATCCCCAGACATCCCGTTTCTACGAGGCACTGCATTCCATCCTCGGTGCGGCCGCCACCGCTACCCCACCACTGACTGTGGACTCCGAGGATGGGATAGTGTCCACGGCCGGATCCTCGGAGATGTTCGCGGACGGGGAAGATGAGGAAGGAGATGAGGAGGACGAGGCAGTCGACAGCGCTCACAACGCTGATTTCCCCGACAGCCAGGATCTCTTCATCACCCTTACAGAGATCCCCTACCAACCCTCCCCAGCCGTTACCCCGGACATAGAATCTGGTGAAGGATCATCCAGTAAGTGTTGTAAACATCTAAACATTTATTTGTAACAGAACATGAATATTAACAATTTAAAAAATGGGTTTCTCATGATTAGTTTGATTAACTTTACGGTTCAGTCATGGGCAGTGCAACTATTGAAAAAAAATCTAGCAATGTCCGGTTTTGCATGATTGTCCTGCCCAAGCCGCTCTACTGTTTAGTCCCTGCTACTGCAGCTACAGTAAGATGCGGTCTATATGTCCGGGGATGGAGCAGAAATCCTCCTGGGACATCTCAAGGAAGCTCTCCTGCAGGTAATTTGAAATCCGCTGCATTAGGTTCTTGGGGAGAGCGGCCTTATTGGGTCCTCCGTAGTAGGACACGTTGCCGCGCCACGAGACTAGCAAGTACTCCGGAATCATTGCTTGGCACAGCATGGCGGCATACGGCCCTGGTCTTTGGAGGCTTTCCCGGAGCATTCTCTGTCTGTCGCTCTCAGAGATCCTCATGAGGGTGATGTCGCTCATGATGACCTGCTTTGAATGAGGTAGGGGAATGTTAGTGTTGGGACTGCTTTACCGTTCCTTTACAGAACTGTAACCGCTGGTTTGCAGCCACGCGGTGGAGGCGGGAGAGGGGCAGCCGAAAGGGATCGTTCCCGGGGACAGCCGCGAGGGTGTGGCACAGGAGCAGACTTCCTGCTTGCTGGATTGCTGGCAGCAGGGACCGACATTGATTTCAATGTGAAATGAGGCCATTGCTAATATTAAAGTTTTAAGCTGCCACGAATCTACGGCTTACCATGTCTGCGTGCAAGAGCAATTCCGTTGTCCTGACACGGTTCTCAAATGTGGTCCGCAAAACCCCAGACACTGAATGCGAAGGCCGAGAATTCGACCTTGTGCTGAGTGCGCATGTGATAGGTGCTGTGCATGGTCCTGTTCACAGAGAAAGACTATGTTCTTTGTTCACAACTACATTTATCTTTCTGAGGAATTCACTCCCTTTTTCCCATTCCCACAGCCCCATCTGCGACTGTCTCACAACCTAGCCTGTCATCACACTCCCAGAGGCTAGGGAGGATTAGGCATAAGAAGAAGAGGACACGGGAGGACATGTTCTCAGAGCTTATAGCCTGCTCCAGAGCCCAGGCAGCACAGCAGACCCAGTGGCGGGAGAACTTGACCCGAATGCACCAAGCCAACATGGATCGGGAGGAGAGGTGGCGTCAGGAAGACCAGCAGGCGACTCAAACCCTGCTTGGACTACTGAGGGAGCAAACGGACACGCTCCGGCGCCTTGTGGATGTTCTGCAGGAACGGAGGCAGGAGGACAGAGCCCCGCTGCAGTCCATCTCTAACCACCCTCCCCCGCCACCAAGTCCCATACTCCCCTCACCCAAAGTGCACAGAAGGAGAGGCGGCAGAGTCCCTGCTAACTCTCACTCCACCCCTGCAGAGAGCTCGAGCAGCAGAAGGCTCTCATTCCCCAAAGTTTGACAAGTTCTTTCCTTCCCGCCTGACACAAGCCCCCGTCCAAGTTTCACTTCCCAGTTCCATGTGTAGTTGATAATAAAAAATATGTTTCTGTTAACTACTGTTTCGATCATGTTCTTTTGGAGGAGGGGGGGAAAGGGGGTTGGTAATTGGACAGGACAGTCACCTTTGGCAGGGTACATAGTCGGGGGCAGGCACAGCAGCAGGGCACATACATAGTGCAGTGATGCAGTGACTACTTACCCTGGTTAGTCTGGGAGGTTGTTTTCATGTTATGTGGTGGGGGGTGGGTTGCTCTGTGACTTTGTGGCAGGGGAGGGCAGTTAGAGATCTTAAGCGGCGGTCCTTAGGCAGGATCACAGAGCCACACAGCAGGGGATCTGTAACCGTCCTCCCCCTGCCACAAAGTCACATAGACCCCCCATACACACAGTCCCTATCAGGAGGGGTGACAGGCTCCGTTGAAACAACCATCCCACCGCAGCGGAGCCTGTCAGTCCTTGAGTTTAGAAGCTGCATTTGCGCGACTACACTACACCCGCTCCGCACCACAGTCTGCGTCCCAGTTTTAAAAAATTCCCGCGAAAACAGTATTAAAGAAAACGGTGTGCTTTAACAAAGTAGAACTATTTTTATTTTGAAACGTGTGTTGGAAGTGGGGTGAAGGGGGTATGTAACTGGATAGGATAGTCAACATGAACTGGGTAAAGAAACGGGGGCAGGTTCGGCTTCTCTGTACACAAACTTTAAAGTCACAGGTTACCCTGCTCACTCAGGAACTTTGCTTTCAAAGCCTCCCGGATGCACAGCGCTTCCCGCTGGTCTCTTCTAATCGCCCGGCTGTCTGGCTGTGAGTAATCAGCAGCCAGGCTATTTTCCTCAACCTCCCACCCCGCCATAAAGGTCTCCCCCTTGCTCTCACAGAGATTGTGGAGCACACAGCAAGCTGCTATAACAATGGGGATATTGGTTTCGCTGAGATCACAGCGAGTCAGCAAGCTTCTCCATCTCCCCTTGAAACGTCCAAAAGCACACTCCACCACCATTCTGCACCTGCTCAGCCGGTAGTTGAAGAGTTCTTTTTCAGTGTCCAGGGCACCTGTATAGGGCTTCATGAGCCAGGGCATTAGCGGGTAGGCTGGGTCCCCGAGGATGACTATAGGCATCTCCACATCCCCAACAGTTATTTTGTGGTCCGGGAAGTAAATACCTTGCTGCAGCCGTCTAAACAGACCAGAGTTCCTGAAAACACGAGCGTCATGAACCTTGCCCGGCCATCCCACGTAGATGTTGGTAAAACGTCCCCTGTGGTCCACCAGTGCTTGCAGCACCATGGAAAAGTAACCCTTTCTGTTAATGTACTGGCTGGCCTGGTGTTCCGGTGCCAGGATAGGGATGTGAGTTCCATCTATGGCCCCACCGCAGTTTGGGAATCCCATCGCTGCGAAGCCATCTATGATCGCCTCCAAGTTTCCCAGGGTCACTACCTTTGGCAGCAGTACATCAACGATTGCCTTGGCTACTTGCATCACAACAACCCCCACGGTAGATTTGCCCACCCCAAACTGGTTCACGACTGACCGGTAGCTGTCTGGCGTTGCAAGCTTCCAGAGGGCTATGGCCACTCACTTCTGGACAGTCAGGGCTGCTCGCATCCGGGTGTCATTGCGCTTCAGGGCAGGGGACAGCAACTCACAAAGTTCAAGGAAAGTTCCCTTCCGCATGCGGAAGTTTCGCAGCCACTGTGATTCATCCCAGACCTGCAGCACTATGCGGTCCCACCACTCAGTGCTTGTTTCCCGTGCCCAGAATCGCCGTTTCACAGCATCAACATGACCCATTGCCACCGTGATGTCCTCGGCGCTGGGTCCCCTGCTTTCTGAGAGGTCTGTGCTACTCTCAGACTTCAGGCCATCACCGCGTTGACGTAGCCTCCTCGCCTGACTTTTCTGCATCTGCCTCAGGGCAACCTGTATGATAAGCTGCGAGGCGTTGAGAGCGGCCACAACTGCAGCGATGGTTGCAGCGGGCTCCATGCTCACAGTGCTGTGGCGTCCGCGCTATCAATGACTGGAAAAGTGCGCGAAATGATTTCCCGCCGGCGCTTTCAGGGAGGGAGGGAGGGCGGGAGTGATGGACGGATGACGACAGTTACCCAAAAGCACCCTGGCCCCTTTTTTTTTTACCCAGAAGGCATTTGCGGCTCCACCCAGAATTCCAATGGGCGGCGGGGACTCCGGGAACTGTGGGATAGCTGCCCTCAGTGCACCGCTTCCAATGTCGACACTTTCCCCGTTAGTGTGGACTCACAAAGTCGAATTACTGTCCTTAGTGTGGACACACACGTTCGACTTTGCAATATCGATTCCAAAAATTCGATTTAAGTAAAATCGAACTACTCTCGTAGTGTAGACAAGGCCTTAGAGATTTTTAAGGTCAGGCTTGACAAAGCCCTGACTGGGATGATTTAGTTGGGAGTTGGTCCTGCTTTGAGCATGGGGTTGGACTAGATGACCTCCTTAGGTCCCTTCCAACCCTGATATTCTATGATTCTATGACTGTTTGACTATACACTCTGGAGGCATTCTCAGAGCCGTCTTTCCTGTTACTCCCACTGGGGCAGTGAGGCCTGCGGGCTGGATCCGGCCCTTCAGGGCTTTGGATCCAGCCTGTGGGATTGCCCCCCGTGGCACCGCGGGCCCTGTGCCGCTCTCAGTAGCGGCCGGCCCAAAGTCCCTGTGGCCCCCAGGCCCTTGCCTCCAGGCACCGTCCCCCCTCCCCGCAGCTCTCATTGGCCAGGAACGGGGAACGTCGGCCAAAGGGAGCTTTGGGGGAGGTACCTGGAGGTGTGGCAAGAGCAGCCCTCTGCCTCCCCTCCCACAGGGGCCGCAGTGCTTCATGGAGTGGCGTGGCATGGGGCCAGGGCAGGCATGCAGGGAGCCTGCCCTGGGCCCGGTGCATGCTGCTGCCACCCCGGAGCCTGAACCCCTCCTGCACCCCACCCCCCCCAACTCCCTGCCCTAAGCCCCCAGCCTGCACCACACACCCCTCCTGTAGCCCAACTCCCTGCCCTGAGCCCCCTTGTACATCCTGCACCCCTCCTGCACCCCAATACCCTGCCCTGAGCCCCCTCGTACACTCCGCACCCCTCCTGCAGCCCGCCCTGAGCCCCCTGCTGCACCCTGCACCCCTGAGCCCCTTCCTGCACCCCAACCCCCTGCCCTCAGCCCCCTCATACACTCCGCACCCTCCTCTGCCCCAATCCCTTGCTCTGAGCCCCTTCCTGCACACCGCACTCCCTCCCGCACCCCAATCCCCTGCCCCAGCCCTGCATACAATTTCCCCACCCAGATGTGGCCCTCCGCCCAAAAAGTTTGCCCACCCATGGACTAAAGTCACTCTTGAGCACACTATATATACGGCACTTTGAGATTCTTCAGTCCTCTGAGGTTTGGAAAATTCTGTCCCACAGAGAAATGCATTGATCATTTACCTACTGAAATATTGAACGGCCTGTGTGCCCAGAACTCAATGAATCAATCATCAGTATGTCATCAGGGAAAGATATTAAACTTCCTAGAATCATAATCTTTAATCGAGAGATCTTAAAGTGCAGAATTGCTCTGAATAGTGACTCTAAAATGGCATCGTACAGTTCCCCGTGTATTCTCTCTCAATTTTTATATCAAATGTGCTCAATTGGGAAGAAAAATGCATCTGGTGCATCCTCACAAGTAAAAAAAGAACTGCAGGCCAAATTGTGCCCTTAGTGCCACCTGTGCAAGCCAATTGCCATCACTAGGTTTGCACAGATGTAACTGATTTGGTGCATTAAGCGCCAGTATCAAGGCAATTCTTTTGATTATGCACCAGAAGGAATAGAATCCACAGGATTCATACTCTTAGCTGCGCTGGCTCTGCATGGCTCACACATAGTAGGCGACTGGGATGAGGATGGTCTAGCCTAGGACAGAGCAGGCATCAGGCCCAGTGGACAGAGCAGGCATTAGGAATCCAGCATCAGAAACCAGGAGCTAGGGTCAGAGCTGGAGGAGTAATCAGAAGCCAGAGCCACAGATCAAACTGGAGGTCAGGAACTGGATCCAAGAATCAAGAGTCAAAGCTGAAGGCAGCATCAAAACTGGAACCACCAAGAGCAAACAGGGTAACAGGCAAGGTGGGGTCTCAGGCAAGGACTGGTAGGAGGCATGGCTGGGTGCAAGGCAGATGCACAAGGCATCACAAGAGTACTCACAGAGGTGTATATGAGCATTGACTGGCCAGTGAGCTGCTGCTTGCTTAAGAGCCAGTGCTGGCCCTTCCAGCCAGTCAGCCAGTCAAGCAGCCTGCTGCTGGCCAACTGCTCTCTTTAGGTTGTCTGGAGACTAGCTCTGCTGCAGGCCCTCAGTCCTGACAACAAACATAAACAAAAGTAAGCCATCACTAATTTTTACTAATGCCAGCAATGACAACTCTGAATACATTCTGCAAGCAAATCTGTTCAGTAACAAGTGCTTGTCAATTTTTGGAGTAGATCAGCATTTTAATTTTCCTACCCAAACCAGCACTGGGTTACCCTGCGGCTCAGCCATGAACTCCACTTAAGTGAAACAGTACTCATCAATAGTTCCCAAGTATTCTTCTGAGAAAAACCTGAGAGCCTGCTTCTCCAGTGCCCTGGCATGACCCTTATGCTAGGCTGGAACATTGTAGTTGCTCATTTCAAGGGAGAAACTCATTAAAGTTGTTTTCAGTAGCAGGCTTTGTCCTCTGGAATTTGCATCTGCCAGATGTGAATCTAACTCCAAGCCTGGCTTTATTTAAGCCCAGATATTCAAAAGATCTCAGCTCCTTATTAGGCCTCTAAATGAAGTGCCTAGATTTTCAAAAGAACTCAGCAGGTCCCAATGAAGCAATATGAGCTGCTGAGTGCTGAGTTCTTTTGAAAATCTGGCTTGAGTGCAAGGTATGTCGTATTCTTTTTTGTCCAGGCTTTCCACTAATTGCAGGTTCCAGAGTCTCCTAATGTTTGATTGGTTAGCTTTTCCACACATCTGTCACATAGTTTAGTGCTGCAGGGGGGTTGCAGGGAATGTGCTCCTTGTTTTAGGGAACATAGTGTAGATCAAACGAAATCTGGCATTTTTTGTGTGTGGGAAAATAAAATCAAACAATCCCTTATGCAAGGACTTAAGTGGAGTTACACAAGAAATGAACTTAGTCCAGTGTTTCAATAAGTTAGACAGTAGATTTTAGATGATAATTCAGACCTTTAGGCTATACCCAAACTCAAGCACCTTTGATATTTATCTGTCACATACATTCCTATGATTGATAATAATGATATACACCACAGACCTTTGTAAATAAACCTGAAAGGTCTCATACAGTCTTCATATTGTGAGTCCTTTTAGATCTTTATTAAAAGACTGTTCACTTGCAGGTTTAATTCGCAGTGATTATGTAGAACTTTTAGCCCTGACTTGTATTTCAGTACAGATTTTTTACTTCCTGGCCTTCGTTGGTGGCATCTGAAAAGGAAAAGGAAGTGGGGTACACAGGCTATTTTGAACTTCAAATGAGATCCAAATGAAGTCCAATGTTTGGATGATGATTAAGGACAATTGTTATTTAAGCTAAACTGGTTCTCCCATCTCTGTACATACCCAAAGCTATTTCCTATAGACCTCATCCTGCAACATACTGATATGTACTGAGTACCCTCAATGCCCAATGAAATTACTGAGAGGCATATACAATACAGTGCAAGGTGGACAGGCATGTTCTTTGGACTTCAGACATGCTATAACCAACTGTGAACCTTTCAGTATTTCAAATGAATTTATTTGCAATGGAAACATTACTACTCTGTTCTTATAGGAATGCCAAATGTCCGTGTTTGTTATTTCATATCTCTACCCAATTTGTTCATTCTGTCTGCAGATCCTTTTTCTGATCTCTCAAAGTATCTGAAGCCCTATCTGCCTTAAAATGCACTTAAGTAAGCATTAATCCACTTGAAGCTCTCTGGCTTCATTAGTGAGACAAATTTTTGTAGTGGCCACTTTCACCCAATGAGAAAGGCAATTTGTTCTAAAATTGCAGTTACTAATATTAGAGATGGCTGAGCAGGTTTGGATACCTCACAATATCAGAGTACCTCCAGGCCATTAAGTAACATGGACTGCTTTCCCAATAAAAGATACACATCCCCATGACCCATCTTTAAAAATTGAGTTAGGAGAGGAACAGATGGAAGAGGTGGGGGAGAGGCAAACCTTTATGAATGCTTTCATAATTCACTTATAGGCCTCTTACAGTCCTCACACACTTCATTTCTGTTGTATGTCTAGTATCTCAAGATGTGCCAAAAGGTGACCTCTAAGCTGAACCCATTTAAATTCCAGAGCGTTATATGTGAATTCCTAGATCTGAACCCACCAATATCATATTGGTTCTGAGCTGGATGCAAACCAGGAATAAGCCTGCAGTGTACTCAGATTTCAGTTTGGAGGCTACTGAAATTGCACCAGAACGGCACTTCTCATCGATTTGAATGCATGGTGAAGGCAGTTTCAAAAGAACATCTGCTCTTGTGACATCACTGCCATTCAAGAAAACAGAAGTCTCATAAGATTAGATGACCCCATGACAATTCCAACATTTAGGATGGAAATCTCATGAGAATTAGTGGGGAAATGTTGATGTGTTTGAACACAAACCATGAATCCTAATTTAACTCTAATCAGGATCCAAACACCAGCTCTTAGTTGTAGGTAAACTAATTCAGACAAAATAAGAATTGACCTGGACCTTGGCCAAAACTCCAGAGTTAAAAATTCATTTAACTTTTGTTCCATTTGTAAATCCTGTTAGATCAGGTCATGGGAACATGAAAGCCCTCTGTGTGCAGAATTCAGGCAACAACTCCAGCTAAGTATCATAAGTATGGGACCCGGGACTTTCAGCAGCAAGGGCCTGATCTAACTCCCAGTGAAATCACTGGGAGTGTTTCCACTGGCTTTTACGTGGATCAGGAGTAAAAACTGCAAGTCTCTATTCACTGAGTTCTAATTACTGATGGTAGTAGGCTTTCATCCTCAGTGGGCCAGCCACCAGAGGGAAACATGTTCTTAGGGTAGGTCTACCCTAAGACCTTCAAGCTGGGAATGGTTCCCAGCTCAAGGAGATGTACTCAAGCTAGCTCTCATCAAGCTAGTGCGTTAAAAATAGAGTGTTTCTGCCATGGCACAAGCAGCAGGATGAGCTAGCCATCCTGAGTACATGCCTAGGGCCTCTGGTGGATATGTACTTGGGGCAGCTAGCCCCTCCTGCAGCTTGTACTGCCACAGCTACATTCTATTTTTATCATGCTAGCTCTATCAGAGCTATGTCTCCTCCAGCTGGGAATCACGCTTCCAGCTTGAAGTGTACTGTAGACATACCCTTAGTGTGTCACACTCCCACTTACATCAACAGGAGTTCTACACAGTGGGGTTCAAATCCAGTTGTCCTTACTCAGCTATTGCTCAAATAAAACTCCCTACTGTAGTTGATAGCAGTTAGTTTGCCTCAGTAAGAACTGAGTAAATACAGAATGCTAACTAAATAAGCCCGCCAGGACTTGTCCCACTTCCTGGATTGGTCCTGATTATTTTTAAAATGCTATGCCATTTTTTTGAGTACTATATAAATGATTGTGAATAGGATTGTAATTTTCACCTAATTTATGCAATTCCCGGTTCTGGGTCAGAAGCAGAAATGATGAAATCTCAGGAGAAAGTCTGTTGATCTGAGATTTCCAGCTCACTTTTGCAACTCCGTGTGGCTCAAATGGTTCAGAGAAGTATTTTGATGTTGAGGGCTTAGCTGAATGGAATTGACGTACATGACTGAGATGTTTGATGTTCACCAATCGGTGACTTTTATGCATTTTTCCGCTAAATCAGCAACTGAGATGCAAACTCTGGCTCTTAGACATTTAATTTTGTTCATTCCCTGGAGAACATGGGAACCAAAAGCTGATGAATGGACTTTATTTGTCCAAAGCTGTAGTTTTGCATTTTTAGCATATACAGTAACAATATAGGTATTTAAGTTAATAGCAAAAGTACCATTGATTTCAGTGGGACCAAGACTGGGCCCTACGTAAGTAGTACAAGTATATGTTACAGATTTACTCATATATGAAAATATTCCTTTTTAATTAAACTCCTTTGAACATCTCGTGTAAGAACACAACCAAATGGAAATTGCTTTCACTATGTATAGTATGAGCTACATGTATTTTGTGATAGCTAGAAATAGAATGTGAGAAGTAGGTGAATACTATGTACTGTATTTCTTGGTCAAATGGTACATAGGTTTGATATACAGTTTGAAGCTTGCAGTTTCAAGTGAAGTTTTGTCAAATAATGCTAATTACAATAATTATTACCAATGTAGAAACATTCACATACTTGGGCAGCACCATCAGCCAGGATGGTGAAACAAGCCAGGACATCTGGAACAGAATCAATAAAGCCAGGAACACCTTCAGGAGCTTAAATACAGTCTGGAAATCATCCAAATACAACACCACAACCAAACACAAGATTTATCAGAGCTGTGTACTGTCAACATTACTTTATAGTGCAGAATGCTGGGGAATGAGAAAGTATGACATGTCCAAACTGTCTTCATTCCTGCCTCATTCCACCTACCTCAGAAAAATCCTCCGTATCTTTTGGCCCAGAACAATCTCAAACCAAGACCTATTCACACAGTGCAGCCAAGATATGAGCACCAACATTACCAGGAGATGCTGGAGATGAATTGGCCATGTGCTTCAGATCTAAACTGATTCCATCATCAGAACAGCAATAAGATGGACACCTGAAGGCAAGAGAAAATGAGGCTGCCTGCAAACAACATGGTGAAGAGCTGTGGAAGCCGAGCTGAAAAACCCTGGGCACAGCTGGGGAACCATTGAAAGACTTGCCAGAAACAGACAGGAGTGGAGGAGCTTCGTCCCTGCCCTAAACACAGGAGTCGTAATGGGAACATCATAATGATGATGACAATTATTATTCTGATTTTAGTTGGGCAGAATTTGTCTCCTATGTAGCTCTATTGTAATTAAATCAAGTATGAATTTGGCTGATTATGTTTGGTAAAGAAACCATCATAATTTGCATTTATATAATGCTTGGTAACGCAGGATCTCAACTGTTAATTAGATCTCATGATCCTACCCCATGGAGGAGGCAGATAATGTAGTCAGTTATATTCATTAAAAATCTAGTCATCCCTTTTGACCGTGCCCTTTCTCTGTAAAACCCTGGGTTGAATTTGAGATGACAGTACTCTTTTAGTTGCACTCGCTGTGCAGTTTTTTGACATCAAGACTCAGTTATTGTAAATCCCACTTAGCACAGCTTCCAGCCATGAGTCTTTGTCACTTGCAACTTATTCAAAAGGCAGCAGCATGTTTACTCAATGGTTTAACCAGCCATGATTGTCTTATAAAGAGGCAGATTGACTTCAATTGGACAGTGTTGGCTTTTAAAATCCTTGGGCAGCCTTCAGCATCTCCTCCGTAAGCCTCATTCCAATATTTGTTCCTTTGCACCACCTGCTGATTATTTTACAGATGGTGTGACGTGGAGAGGTTAAGTGATGGAACTGAGGTTAAGTGATGGCACTGTGAAGCGATTCAATGAACAGTCATAAATACAACCCAGGAATCTTGACTCCTAGTCAACACTGGACTACAGTACTTCAGAGGAGCCTGTTTTGGATTAGACAGAAAAATGAAGCACAAAGTAGACATAAAAGGATTAATTCTGCCTGTATATACATGGTGCAATTGTGTAGTTGCATCTGTCCATTGGAGGGCTTCATTAGACCCCACACTTTATTTAAGGACTCAGAGACAGTGGTGAATGTTAAACTGTCAGCACTTACTAACCATTGCCACACATGAATGGTACTGTAGTTATTTCCTATTCAAAGTATAGGAAAAATGCAGAATCTTGAATAATACCGATACTGAGCAACTGTGTGGGACAATCTTGCCTAATTACTGGCCATTGAATAGCTATGCACAGAAGACTTCCCAGGGGTTGATGGCACTGCACTGATAGGTCAGACAGCCAACTGGAGGCTGCCACCATGAGTGGAAAGTCGGGGCAGAAGACATTGTTTTCTTTCAAGCAGGATATTGACTCATTTGCTGATGAGATTTAGGGAGACAACCAGACTTCTGCTGTTCAGCTTTGTTTTCTACTCTGACATTTTGCCGGCTGGCCTGCCATCGGCAGTTTAGAGCAGTCTGCAGTGTTGAAAACAAGGTGCACGCACACATACATACCCATCCCCCTTACAAAAATGAAAACAGAGACTCTTGTAACTATTGTTTTGTGTTGGTTGGCTCAGTGAGTGACTGGTACTGTGCTGCCGTTTACTTTAGCTTATTGCCTGGCTACGCCGGGTTGAGCTCAGCTGCCAGTGGCCTCATCCTCTTCCAGCAGGTGAACTTTAATTATCTTTCAGTTCAAATCCTAACTATACAAATGCCCTCTTCTGTAAGCTGTCTTATAAGGTTCATGTGATGACTAGTACAATGATTCTGGTACTATGAGCATTATTCTGGAAAACTCTTATTCTTCTACCCATTTCTCCTTCCCCTCCATTTCATCCCCCAGGATCTATTACAAAAGAAGTGGATGCAGGTATTTGTCCATTTTAATTTTGCATCATAATGACTTCATAACAGTTTTTCTTTTGTTCTCTCCTATAATAAGCACGATTAGTTTACCTGAATCTGTATAGCAAATAAAAAGCAGATATTGACTTCTGTTGTGGTAAATAGCAATGGTTATTGACCAGGGTGAAGTCAATACTTACATCGAGGAACAATATGTCTTCAGATCCACCAAAACAAGAAGTTATTATAGAACAAGTTCTGTCCTTGGTTGTTTGTATGTAGCTCTCAGTGAAATCAAGTGAATTTGTGCACATATTTGAAGGTAGTATTGGACCCATTCTGTTTTGCAGCATGCATTCATTGTTATAAACACACAAACCTGCTTTTTTCCTATCTAAGTTGGAATTCCATCTAACTGAATCAACTGTCACTTTTTTTGCTCTTTTAAACTAACTCTTTGAAGGGGAGATGAAGCTAGAGACCTGGGAAAAAACGTAGTACTTGACACTTGGAAAGTGAGTAACAAATTTGATAAAACTCACTCCACTCAATGAGAGTACAGTCATTTGCACCTGTACTGAGATAGGTGAACATGGCTCCACATGCATTACAAATTGGACTTTATTTCAGCTATTTCCTGAATATTACTGTAATAGTTGCTTCTGTGCATGTCCATTGACTTGATGACTGAGAAAAAAACAAAATCCAAACCAGACTCCTGGAATATGAATAAAATTGTTACAAATATTTCCCCTAAACTTATGCATTGCATAAATAAGGTTAGTAATTTAGGCATCACTAGACACTTATTACAGATGGGGCTGGTATCATAGCCTATGATTAAGCCTACAATCCCTGACACTTCCCATTATATAACCTTGGATTTAGATACTTATATCTTTGCCAAACTTCAACTATTTGGCCTCATATTTTCTAAGCTGGATATCTGCCTCAGGCTGTTTTTTCCCCTCCTTCTGTTTCAGCCAAAATGGTTCAGCTATTTCTGAGACAGAGGGTAGGAAAATATGCTATTTTGCTCATGTTAAAATATTCTTGGACCATTTCTTTTAAGCGCCTGCATGTTTTGGAGTAGAGGCTTGAAATTCGGCAGGGGGTGGCCTTTATGACACTGATGAGCCTTTTGTTGTTCTCATGAAAATTTGGCCAAGTTGTAAGGCTTTAAAAAAATCTCAGTTTGTATGTACTCAGTAGAGAGTTGTAGGAGCTAAGGCTCTGTCCATAATGAGCATGTGCCAGCCCCTCACAACTCCTGGGTGTCACCAGACTGTACATGTGCCATCTCCACAGAGTGAATATGCATGCTGCAGCCAGGGCAAAGCTGGACTTTCCCTGTAATTGCTGCTTGGCACTGGAACTTAGAGAAGGGAGCCTCTTTCTCCTGTCCTATCAGTGACCCACTGTTTGCACTCAGGCAGCATGGAGGAGATGCTTGGAGGAAATACAGAGGGGACAATAGACAGACCAGGGAAGAGGAAAAGGAGGAGATTAGGAAAATGAGTCTGGTGAGACTGAGGTAAGAAAGAAGCTATGCCTGTGGGGAGGAAGGTAACACTGGAATTGGCTGGGCAAGGAGACTGGAACTAGGGGCTGACTGGGGGATGGAAACGAGGACTTCATGGGCAAGGGGACTGGGAGACTATCCCTGCCTCTGCCACAGAGTCTCTGTGTGATGCTGTGCAAGTAACGTAAGTGAAACGTTTCACAATGGTCACTAATTTTGTGTTCCCCATTTTCTGCGTGCCCAACGTGAGACCTTGGGGTCTGATTTGGAGCAGTGCTGAACGGACACAGCTGTAACTGAAGTTAACGGGAGCTGTGCTATATAATGCTAAGTACACTGAAAAATCTGGTCCGAGTTCTCTCAGATTTGCAATGCAAGATTAGTTCACACATTTGACCACAATATCTCTGTGCCTCAATTCCCCAGCTGGAAAAGGAGAATATTATTATCCCCTCAGCTCAGAGCGGGTTTGTGCAGATAAATTCATTAATGTTTGTGAAGCTCTCAGGTATTATAATGATGAGCACCATAGCAAAGCCCGTGAGGAAACTAACAAGTCTGTCTTCAGAGCAGGGTTTGAGCAATGTGCAGTAAATAAGGCCTGGGACCACACATTGTACAATGATGAGGAAAAAAAATATTGACTAGCTGCTCATTAAATGAGCACCGTCCATCGTGTGTGCTAAACGAGGCAGGGGTCCTATGGAAAAAACGGTGTGTGATTGTGCAATTACAAATTGTATCATAATTCATATGTCCAATGGGGTCCAATTGAAGTTACACAGGCAACATTAAATCTGGTGTCTCTGAACTGTTGAGTGCTTGACTTTGCTAACTTAATATTCTTTCATCATAGTTCTTCATGTGTAATATTGTATATAACATTGTAATAGCAGGGGTATCAGAAGGAATGAGATGAGATCAGAGGCGATGTGTAGGGGGTTTATGGGGGGTCAAGTGCCCCTCCAGATTGGCCTGCTGGGGGTGGGGAGGGAGAGGGGATCTGTCCTTCTCTCCCTGCGCCTCTTCCCCGAGCATGTTCGGCTGCTCTCCCTGGCAGCCGGGTGGGGATCAGGATGGAGCCGCTTCTGCCTGAAAGCTCTGCCTCCCAGCCAGGCTCTCTCAGGCAGAAGCAGCTCTGTCCTGCTCACTGCCTGGCTGCCAGGTAGATCAACCAAATGTGGCGGGCAGGGCCAGTTCTAGGTTTTTTGCCACCCCAAGCAAAAAAAAATTTTGGCTGCCCCCTGTCCCAGCCCTGGGCTCCTCGCTGCACCCCCCTGCCGCCCCAATCCTGGGCTCTCCCCCACCACCCACACCCCCTGCCCTGGGCTCTCCCCCACTGACCCGCACCCCCCTGCCGCCCTAGCCCTGGGCTCCCCCTACCCCCCCACCTTTGCCCCCCCCACACCTCCTGCCACCCCAGCCCTAGGCTCTCCCCCCCCGCCCCCCGCCCTGCACCCTCCTTCCGCCGCAGCTCTGGGTCACTGGTAACTCGCTCCCAGGGTGGGTCATTCAGCAGGAATTTTGGGTGTGCACAGAACACAGACAGGATTGGTTCCCATATGGTTACAGAACTGCAGTAAAGTGGAACAATTTTCAGCTTGTGTGATTGGAGGATATCTGGATGCATATTATAAGACTGTCCTACAAAAATGAGGAAAAGTTCAGGTGCCTTTATTCTTTTGTTCCACTCTTTCTTTCTATGGGGAAATTACCAATGCAATATCACTGTCTTCCTTTTAAACAAACAAACAAATAAACAAAAACAAAAGGCAATGGCTGTTGAAAATAGCAATTCCAGTCCTAATAACTATGGGGAAGCATTTCTTGCTCAATTTTATCCTACTTTTTCTACAGCAAGTTACAGTGGATCAGTATATTTGATTTGGGAGAAATGAAGTAACAGCCGCCCAAACTGAGCTTGAGCACTCCTGAATTTTGAGGTGTTCGAATCTGGAAGGCAGGTGCTGAGGGGAGCTGTGGCTCCGCAGGGGAGCATGGCAGCATGTATGCAGTAGCGTGTCTGGTGCTGCGCGAAGCCAGACACGCTGGTCTGAGTGGCACGGTAAGGAGGCTGGGGGGTTGGGGAAGGCGGTTCCAGGGGGGCAGTCAAGGGTCAGGGAGAAGGGGGGGTTAGATGGGTCAGGGGTTCGGGGAGGGGGAGGGGGCAGTCAGGAGACAGGCAGCAGTTGGATAGGCATGGGAGTCCCAGGGGTTTGTCAGGGGACAGGTAGGGGGTGGTATCCTAGGAGGGAAGTTGGGGGGGTCTCAGGAAGGGGCAATTGGGGACAAGGAGAAGGGAGGCTTAGATAGGGGGTGGGGGTCCCAGAAGGGGGCAATCAGGGGACAAGGACCAGTGGGGCTTAGATGGGGGTGGGGTCCTGGGGGGCAGTTGGGGCAGGGGTCCCGGGAGGTGGTGATTAGGGGACAGGGAGCAAGGGGGTTGGATGGGTTGGGGTGTCTGTGGGGGGCAGTCGGAGGGAGTGGATGGGGGCAGGGTTAGGGTTACCATATTTCTACAAGCAAAAAAGAGGACACTGGGGGGGGGAGGAGCCCCGCTCTAGCCCCGCCCCTGCCCTACCCCACCCCCATCCACTCCCTCCCACTTCCCACCCCTGATTGCCCCCCTCAGAACCCCCAACCCCCCCGCTCCTTGTCCCCTGACTGCCCCCTCCTGGGACCCCTGCCACTAACTGCCCCCTAGGATCCCACCGCTTATCTAAGCCCCCCTGCTTCTTGTCCCCTGACTGCCCCCTCCTGAGAATGCCCTACGACCCTACCTGTCCCCTGACTGCCCCGACCCTTATCCACACTCCCACCCCATATTCACACCCCTGCCCCCAGACAGACCCCCGGGGACTCCCATGCCCTATCCAACTGCTCCCTGCCCCCGACAGGACCCCCAGAACTCCTGACTCATCCACCCCGCTCTGCTACCTGCCTGCCTCGACCCCTCTCCACACCCCTGCCCCCTGACAGCCCCCCCAGAACCCCAGACCCATCTAACCCCCCCGCCCCTGTCCCTGACTGTCCCAACCCCTCTCCACACCCCTGCCCCCCTGACAGCACCCCCCACCCATCTAACCCCCCCGCTCCCTGTCTGTCCCAACCCCTCTCCACACCCTTGCCCCCCTGACAGTCCCCCCCCCCCCAAACTCCCGACCCATCCAACCCCCACTCCCTGTCCCCTGACCAGGGCCAGCTTTAAAGAGCCCAGGAATCGGGCTGCGCTCTGGCCGGGGTTGCGGGGCTTGGGGCCGGGCCGGAGTGCTCGGCCGGCGCTGCTGGGGCTTGAGCTGGGCCGGGGGTGCTGGGGCCTGAGCCAGGCCGGGTCCGGGGGTGCTGGGGCCCGAGCTGGGTCGGAGCCGCTGGGGCAGCCGGGTGCTGCTCGGCCAGGGCCGCGCCCCCCCGGAGCTCTCCTCCTCGCACCCCTCCGTCCCAGCTTACCTGCTGCTGCCGCCTCCCGCCTGCCCCTGCTTCTTTTCAGACTTCCCGCGAAGCTCTGATTTGCGAGAAGCAGGGGAGGGGGAGGAGCAGGGGGGCGGAGCGTTCAGGGGAGGGGAGGAGGGGGAAGACAGCTGCAGGGCTGGGGGCATGCTAAGGCTGCAGGGGATGCGGGGAGCCGGGAAGGGGCTTTGGCTGCCCAGCGGCGCTTGGCCACTGCTTTTCTATCTATAAATAGCCAACCGGGGGGAAATCTCGGACATTTTTAGATTTTTAAAAATCCCCCCCGGACAGCTATTTATAGACCAAAAAGCTGGACATGTCCGGGGAAATCCGGACATATCGTAGCCATAGGCAGGGTGGGGCTACCTCCCTCCCCGTGGAGTGTCCTATTTTTTGAATATTAAAACATGGAATCCTACTCACAGTGCAGCTCTCCATTCAAAGCAGGCTGCAGCATGAGGTTTCAGCTTCCTCCCTCCCTCCCCCTCTTTCCTGTTGGTAGTGGCCAAGGGAATGCTGGGAAATGTAGTTCTTTCCCTGCTCCAGGGCTGGCTCTATAGGCAGGGAGCTAACCAAGGAACTACAGCTCCCAGGGCCCCCTGTTGGTTCTCAGCTCCCATGCTGGATCCTTGCCGCCCCTGCAAATGGGATGTCCCAAGCATATGCTTACTTTGCTGGTGCCTAGAGCCGCCCCTGGTGGCAGGGAATGCAAGGAGCAGGGAGAGAAGGACAGAGCCTCTTTCCCCACCACCCCCTGAAGGTAACATGGGGCGGGAAGAGCACTGCGGCACCAGGCTGGGCACAGCGTTGGAGGGGTCACTGGGCATGGGAGACATGTGGGGCAGTGACGTTTCCTCCTCTTTAGCTTGTGCACCCCCAGTATGAGGACACACCGGTATCTATGGATGAGCCTACATTATTTGAACAGTAATGCGGGGGGTGGGGGGGCATGCTCCAGGCAACGCTTACCTCAGACAGCTCCTGGAACCAGTGGCATGCCCCTCCCCCCCCAGCTCCTACACATAGATAAACGTAATTTGTTGGGGAATAGTCAGTGTGGGTTCTGTAAAGGGAAATCATGCCTCACCAATCTACTAGAATTCTTTGAGGGGGTCAACAAGCATGTTAGTGTCCCTGGCCTCTGTTAGCCAGAAGCTGGGAATGGGCGACAGGAGATGGATCACTTGATGATTACCTGTTCTGTTCATTCCTTCTGGGGCTCCTGGCATTGGCCACTGTTGGAATACAGGATACTGGGCTAGATGGACTTTTGGTCTGACCTAGTATGTCTGTTCTTATGTTCTTATGTCTCCGTCCGCAGGCGCTGCCCCCGCAGCTCCCATTGGCTGCAGTTCCTGGCCAATGGGAGCTGCAGAACTGGCGCTCGGGGCTGGTGCAGCAAACGGAGCCTCATGGATGCCCCTGTGCCCAGGGGCCAGAGAGGGGACATGCTGCTGCTTCTGGGAGCCACACAGAGCCACTGCAGGCAGAGAGCCTGCCTTAGCCCCACTGTGTCACCAGCCAGACTTTTAACAGCCCAGTTGATGGTGCTGACTGGAGCCGCCAGGGTCCCTTTTCAACCAGGCATTCCGGCTGAAAACCAGACACCTGGCAACCCTAAAGTCACTCCAATAGAACACTTTGTTTCCATTCCTCTTGCCCCATCCCTCTCCTGCCTCACTTTCAAAGACACCACCTGCAGCCCACATACTGGGGCAGAGGAATCCTATTACAATATTAAGGGTGATGGCTAAAGTAAGAAACAGAACTATCTCAAAGGTATGATACATAGAGAAGGCATACAGTAGAACCTCAGAGTTACAAACACCAGAATTACAAACTGACCAGTCAAACACACACCTCGTTTGGAACCGGAAGTACGCAATCAGCCAGCAGCAGAGACCAAAAAAAAAAAAAGGAGAGAGAGAAAAGAAATAGCTAATACAGTAGAGTACTGTGTTAAATGTAAACTACTAGAAAAATACAGGGAAAGTTTAAAAAAAAAAGATTTGACAAGGTAAGGGAACTGTTTCTGTGCTTGTTTCATTGAAATTAAGATGGTTAAAAGCAGCATTTTCTTCTGCATAGTAAAGTTTCAAAGCTGTATTAAGCCAATGTTCAGCTGTAAACTTTTGAAAGAACAACCATAATGTTTTGTTCAGAGTTATGAACATTTCAGAGTTCTGAACAGCCTCCATTCCCAAGGTGTTCATAATTCTAAGGTTCTACCTCATATAAATCCCACAAATATCTGGTACTGTGGGTGCTTCAGATAGTGAGGGTATAACATAAGGAAAGTATAAACTAGATCACATCAAAATGGTGAGTGTAATGAAGCATCCTGTTGCTGACAGGGGCCAGTACCAGATACATCAAAGGAAGTTGCAAGAAATCCCATAATAGACAATTATGGAATGGCTTGTGTATAGAAGAAGGTTTTTTTCCTAGTAACAGGCAGTTAGTTTTTAATGCCTTCAAGCGTGATATTTTATGTCCCTTATCATTTTTATAGCTACCTAAGATAACTCTGGAATTTTTCATTCTACATAACATTGAAAAATCCTACTAAGCCCTTAAGCACTATGATTTCTTGTAGCAATGAGTCCCACAAGTTAATTATGCATTGTATAAAAAGTATTATGTTCTACCACTTTAATTTGTTGCCTTTGAATTTCTGAGTCTCCCCTTGTTTTATTGTTGGAAATAAAGGTGAGTGGCATCAATGCCATCTCCGACAGGAGACCAGGAAGCAGACTATTCTTCTATGCAAGTCTTTTTATCATGAGTCCTCTCATTCCTTAATTCACAGTCCATGTGATATAATTCATTGAAATTCCTCACAAAAACAAAGGGTTTCGTGTAGTGTTTCTTGTTTTAGAATATGGAAACTAGCCACAGGCTACATTTGTTTTATCAGTGCTTCCTCCTTTTTTAAAATTTATTTTCAAAAAAACTGAAACTGTAAAATCACTTCTTTTGTTTGTTCCCCAGCTTCCGGAGTCTGTATAAACATGCCAATCAGCTCCCAATCCTCTGTTTCTGCCTTTCATATGGCTGAGAAGATAATGAATAAAGTAAGCCTTTTTTTCTTGACTGTTTCTGTTTTCTTGAGTTCCAGACAACAGAGTGATTCTGGAGAACTTATAATGTTTTACTTGTCTGATCTTTATAGATCTGAGCCTGTTTAAACTAAGCACTCCCTGGGCCTTACATGCAAACGGTTCACATTAGCACAAAACTAACAGACATTAGAGCTTGGCATCATAAAGGTTCGATTTACTAAGTGACACTAAAATTAACTTTAGCACATTTTATGCAGATTGGCACCTTAAAATCACAAAACCCCAAACCCAGACAGACAAACCAGCAGTGTAGACATGCACAGCATAACATATTTAATGAAAGTATTTAATACACACACCTTACATGTTTAAATGTCTCTGACAGTGACAAATACCAGAGGTTCAGCGGAAGATAGAAGAACCCTGCAGTAGGCATATGTGAGATACTCTGTCCCTCACATTAGGTTTCATCCTGGTCTCTAACTGTTAGAGATTGTCTTAAACCCTGAAGCAATAAAACTTGCATCTCTTCCTGAATATTCTGATTAATGCTAACTGAATATTCTGGATCTCTATACAAATGTGAAATCCCTTTTTGAATCCTGGTAAGTTCTTGGCCTTGGCAATGAGTTACACTCTACTTATTTGCAGTGTTGTAGCTGTGTTGGTCCCAAGATATTAGAGAGACAAGGTGGGCTACAAGAACATTGCAAAACAACAGTGCAGTGGAGGATATCAAATTTTGCTGTCTGAAATGAAAACTCCACAACATGAAGAAAGCCAAACTTAACAGCAACATCTACTTGCTAAGCAATTTAAAAAAAAAGAAGAAATCTGTGTAAGCTTGAAAGCTTGAAAGCTTGTCTCTTTCACCAACAGAAGTTGGTCAAATAAAAAATATTACCCCACCCACCTTATCCCAGAGTACTCTTTTTCCTTTTATCGGTATTGATGTGCCACCTTTTTAATTTCATTCAATGTCCCTTGTTCTTGTGATATAAGGCCGGGAGAACTAAAGTTCCCAGACTGTCTTCAATAGACCATTCCTAATTTTAAACCCTTTTATCATTTTTCCTCTTATCATCTCCTTTCTAAGGTAAACAATCAATTTTTTTTTCAATCTCTCTTTATATGAGGGATTCCCATGCCCCTAATCATTCTTGTCACCCTTTTCAGAACCATCTCTAATTCTTCAGTAAAATTATAGTCATCACAAAATGATGACAAAAATTGTGTCTGAGTCTGGGAAAAAGAGAGAGGTGGCAGAGATGGCACTGCCACTGGATCAGGAATAGGCAGTATTGATAAATGGATACAGGGGATATAACCACAAACGTAGGTATCAAGTATCAGGGGGTAGTTAGTCTGTATCCACAAAAACAACAAGGAGTCCAGTGGCACCTTAAAGACTAACGGATGTATTTGGGCATAAGCTTTCATGGGTAAAAAAACTCACTTCTTCAGATGCATGGAGTGAAAATTACCAAACATAAGGGTAGCCCTATTCTGAGTGGATCTAACTTACCACAGCCAGATACCCAAAGGTTCAGTCTCTTTTTTACACTTGTATAGCTTGCCATGCTACTAAAATCTCATTGAATTAAACTGTATTCACTAGCACTATAAGGATTCCAGGACAGATTTTCAAAAGAGCTCCACTCCAATTTAGTCCCCTAAATGAAGTTGCCAGATTTTTTAGAAGTGCTGAGTGCCTTACAGTTTCCATTATTCTCAATGGGAGCTGTTGGGTGCTCGGCAGTTTTGAAAATCTGCCCACTTTATTTATGTGCCTATGTGGAGCTGAGCTCTTTTTTAAATCTGGTCTCCCCTTCCCTGCCTCAGAAAAAAACAACTCCCTGCCAAAAAAAACCAAAGAAAACACCTCGTTCCCCCCCCCCCATCATTTTAAACATGCACATTTTTTTTTTATTTTTTTAAGTATGCATTTGGGACTAGGTTGGCAACTGTGGAGTGAGAAGGCCCCTTTATTAGCTACAGAACAGAGATAACACAGGAAGCAATAGCAGCAAACTTTCCCCACCATGTTGTGTCTGTGGCCACCCTTCTGAGAGATTACTTCAGGCTCCCTGGTCCAATCACTCCTGGTCCGTTCTGTTGTGACTGCCAGCAGGGTTGCCATTTAATGCCAATTGTGGTGTTGGCTTTTGTAAAATGGATGCATCCACTGGGAACTACACTGTAACCACACTCATTTCATATAAGCCAATAAAAATCCATCAGCCAGCTCTCTCCAATTCTCAGTCAGTAGGAGCCAGGGGCTGGAACTAACAATGACCCAACTTATTGTCATTCAGAGTTGTTACAGACTGTGCTCTTGGGCCTTCTTACTAGCTCCTTATTCGGGCAACGTTCTAGCCCCAAGTAAATTTCTCTATCCAGTGACAGCGGACCGAGATGGAAAGAGGAGATTGTTATAATAGAACAGCTGATGCAATAGAAACATCAATAGAGACAAGTAACTAGCATCATTGAAGGCTAACAGAAATTGGTCTCCTTAGTTACTGGCTTCAGAAGCTCAGCTTCAGGAGGCTACGTCCTGTACTTGGAAGAAATAACCCCTCCTTAGAGGCCATGAACAAAGTATTGTTTTTCACCCCTGTTCGAGGGATGGAGTCAGTTACTCTCCCTCAGCCAGATTGCTATTGAAACCAATGAGGATACTCTACAGCGGCAGGAAATAGGGAAGAATTGTCCCTGATGACAGGAAGTGAAACAATGATGGGAGGAGATGGCAGAATCGCTGTTACCCATCAACCCCCTAGTAATTAAAGATATTAGCCTGGCTAATTAAAAGCTCACCCTGGAGGCAGCCAGTCACTCTCTCTGACATTCATACAATGAATACAATGAATTTAAATTCATACAATTAATTTAATCCAGGCTGGGGTCATAAAGCCTGAATAAATAACACTGGAATTACTGCCTGTCTGGCTCTCCCCTGAGCCCACCAGGAATGTTGAATAAGGGCTTGTCACATGAAGAATGACACTTTTTAAAACTTTGCTATAAAAGATGGTGAGGACAAATTCAGACCTGGTGTAAGAAGGTGAAATTCCATTTGAGTAAACAGATTTGCATCTGCTGTCACCTAGCGTGACTTTGGCCCATGTTGTACAGCTGAAAAGCGCACAAAGAGTTAACATTTCTTTTCTAAGATGGTTCCTGTAGGCCTCACAGTCTAACATCTGCTACCTTAATATCTTTACTGTTACTTAATTTCCTAGCTAGCTATGTAGCTTTGCCCCAGCCGTAGTCCTCACCTTAAATTCAAGTGTACCTTGCAATCCTCTTTAACATAATTTTTGCTGCTTATTTTGTATTCTCCCCTTACCTGCAACTTGAAAGACACCTATCAGCAGTAACAATTACTGTACCTTTTCCCTCCCACCTCAAAACATAATTATTATTCTTTTGTTTTGTTTTGATGCAACAGAAACTCTTAATTGACTTTTAATTAAGTGCCAAGCCGGTTACAACTGAATATTCTTTAACTATCATATGCACCCTTAGGATTTATGCACCACCACTAACCCACTTGAAACTCTGCTCCAGTGTACTAAGATTATGCAGAATTATGCAAGGAAGATAAAGCTAAGAAGGGCAGAGATACAGCTGGATGCTTCATGGGAGCTTATCAAAGAGGCACAAAGACTATTTTTTTAAAAAACACAGTATAGGTTGGCCTTTCTCTGGGCTAATCTATTGCGCTTTGACAGTTCAAAACTTGAATGTGCAACCAGTTCTAAGTACAGAGAACTGCTGTAAACCATGAAGTTAAACAAATCAAAGGGATACATTTTAACAGTGAGAGTATTTGGGGTTCGCAAACTTCATTGCACCGCGACCTCCTTCTGAGAACAAAAATTAATACACGACTCCAGGGACCAAGCCTCAGCCTGCCTGAGCACTGCCACTCGGGGCGGGGGGGGGGGGCAAAGCTAAAGCTCAAGCCTCACCACCCCATGCAGCGCGGGAGGCAAAGCCAAACCCCAGGGCTTCAGCCCCAGGCAGGGGGCCTGTAATCCGAACCCCACTGCCCAGGGCTGAAGCCAAAGCCTGAGCCCCCAGTCCAAGGTTGAAGACCTTGGCTCGGCTTCGGCCCCAAGTGGTGGGGCTCAGGCTTCAGCCCCGAGGCCCAGGAAGTCCAACACCAGTCCTGGTGACCCCATTAAAACAGGGTCACGACCCACTTTGGGGTCCCGACCCACAGTTTGAGAACCCCTGGACTAGATGACTGCAATGGTCCTTTCTGGCCTTGGAATCTATGAATAATCCTCAGAATTAGGCCTAGCAAAAGAGGAAAGGTGAGGGATGTAGGCTTAGAAATAGGTGCACAGTGATAGCTCACAGTGCTCATCTTCAGTTTCTCTAAGTGGGTGCATACTTTTAGTCTTGGATTTTACCCTATGAATGGAGATTGTTTTGAGGCTTTACACAATTCATGATTCTCTCTATATATTTATGCTGGATGCTTACAAAGAAAACCAAAATAATGTTACCATAATGCTATTCAACCAAAGGCCAGAACAGAGAGCTCTTGTATCTGCATTTACTTACACACCGAATTCCTTTATCTGAGGATCTCAAAGCACTTAAACGTTGAATAACAGTCATCCTCATTAAAGTGTTTCGTGAAGAGTAATGCCACCATAATACTAATCACCTGCAAGCAGTAAATGTCAGCATTTTAATGGTGACTGTTGTAGGGAAGTCCTGGCCCCCTTTTACAAATGGCTAAACTGAAGCACAGGACAGTCAGGTGCCCAACTCCTATTGTAGGTCAATGGCAACTGGACACCTCTCTCCCATTTGTGCTTTTCAAAATTCCCCCAATTGTCTTGAACATGTCCATTCAGCAAGTGAGCAGCATAAAGCAGGACTAATAATTCTTGGCTCCCAGTCTCATTCTTAGTCCACGCTGCCTCCTATATGATGATACGGTATGTTATTAACACATTCATAATGTCAGTGGAGTTACATGGTATTGAACTAATGTTCTGATTCAATGTCGATGGTATGTTGAATTGGGCCCTAAGCAAGAGGAAAATCTGGCCTGTTAACATTTGTGGAGCCTATGGAGATCCTTGGATGGAAGAGGCTATAGAAATGCACAGTATTCTTATCAAATACTAACACGTCACCAGGCTGGCTTTATGTCTGACATTCTGTGCAGCTTTAACCACTCCCATGGCATAGGTCAGTTGATCTGAGAAGGAATGAATTTTGACACAATCCTGGATACTTTGGGTCAGATTTTAATCTCTCAACATTTCATCTTCTTTGGAGTTATTCATCATCTAAAATGGGATCAGAATTGGGCTCTTAGTTATTATGACCCACGTTCTTCCCTGGGCTCTGAGTGACAGGCTCCCATTGATTATAACTGTGTACACTTCATATATCCAAGGACACAATTGGCCCCACAGCAGTCATCTGACATTTTGTATCTCTCACAGTACTGGCATACTGAAAAAAGGGAAAGAAGTTTCTTTTGCTCAAATATGCTTTCTTACAAGGTGATGTGTGAACTGCCTTGTGTTCACAGGCTGCAGCACCTAGGACAAATGAGAAATTAACAATGACATAGAATTAACACATAGCTTGCTGCTCCTGTTCCTCTTGGAAATGTAATTTTAATGATTAGTCCTCCTGAGCCTAGACTATCATCCTCACAGTGACTATGAAAACCATCAACTGGCTAACACCTGCACTGTTTCCAGTGCGGGTTTGAAAGGAGCCTATAGCTAGAAAAGCCTAAAGCTATTGCTGCTTTAAACACCACAGGCAAAACTTGTCTTCTATTAATACAAACGCTTCCAGCCTCCTTTATTCTTTACAGGAAGCAAATTTAGTGTATTTGTAGAAACTAGGTGCCAGATCCTATGCTGACATATACCCTGTGCAATCCTGTTTAAGTCGATGGGACTTGACAGGATATAAGCCATTGCTGAATAGGGCCCTATATCTTTTGTAAATTGTCTTCTCTATTAGCGCTAGTGTAAGAATATAATTTCCCATACCTGTCCCAATACATCCTCTCAGCAGGATTCTAGCTGGTCTCTGAGAGCCGGGAAGAGTCAATTAGTAGTTAGAGCCATCTGGTGTATTTGAAAACTGTGTTCGAATTGTAGGGTGTTCCTTTAATTTGTAAGGAGGTTCCTGGCCCTTCTTCCTGTAGGGAGGGGTCAGTCAGTAGATAATTAGCTTAGAGTAAGGTGGGGTGAGTTGTTTCTCTCTGTTTTAAGGAGCAGCCTGCTTTGTCTCTCTGTTATGTGGTCCTTGTGTGTTCGTGTTCTCAGTTCTAAGAAATAAAGTAGTGTTACATTGCAACCTTCCAGAAAGAGTATTTATGTTTTTATCTAACTTCTCTGTGTGTGTGCATGAACATAACAAAAAAAACTGGCAGTGAAGATGAGATATTAAAAACAAAAATAGAAGAAGAAGAGAGTAAAGATAAAATTGCTGCATATGGCAATAGGGACAGTTTCCAATTTAATGAAAAAGAGGAAATTTTTGCAACATATATTCATCAGAGACTTGATCAGTGTTTTTAGGCAAATGCTATAGAAGACATTGATAAACAAAGGGCTGTTTTTCTAAGATTGACTGCAGAAAATCAGTATTTGCAGTGCTTAAAAATTTATGTTTTCCATATGAACCTGATCTTGACGGAGTATAAGGACAAAATAGAGCTTCTAAAGAAGCATTACATGCCTACCTCAGTTTTTTTAACAGAATGATAAACGTTTGGTCTAAGAATTTTAGTCAAGTCTAAAAAATCTGCCTGCTACTTGTGGTTTTGGTAACTTTCTGAAAGAGGCTCAGAGAACAACTTATTTCTGGTGCAAAACATAGCGAACTAAGAGAGAGGCTGTTGAATGTTATGAATGTTATGCTATTGGGGGGGGGGAGGGATAGCTCAGTGGTGAGAGCATTGGCTTGCTAAACCCAGGGTTGTGAGTTCAATCCTTCAGGGGGCCACTTAGGGAACTGGGGTAAAAATCTGTTTGGGGATTGGTCCTGCTTTGAGCAGGGGGTTGGACTAGATGACCTCCTGAGGTCCCTTCCAACCCTGATATTCTATGATTCTATGAATAAGAAGGAACTGCCATTAGAGGGAGCTGTAGAGACAGCTCCCTTGTTAGAATCCTCAAAGAAAAATGTGCCAAAATTTAAAAATAAACTGCCTCCATGTACCATTTCTGGGAAGAAAGGCCTCAGGAGGGGGTGAAGACAATAATGACACAGGTTGGCACCTCTCACAGAATCCAAACAAAACAGAGGGAGTCATGTTTCCACTGTTTAGGGACATCCCACTGGCAGGAGCTGGGTGTCTTTAATAAGTGAAAGAGGCGTGGTAAGAGGTGACATGCCTCCCGGGCTTGCTGCATTGCACTAAAGCACATCAAAGGATATGATGAAAGGAAGCTGTTAGTGCCTACAAGTAGGATCCACCAAACTAGTTATGTGACCTTGCAGGAACTGGACTTGGAAGCAGGCTGCTCCCTAAAACAGAGACACAAGTCATCCCAGTGTGACTCTGTGCTGGCTGCTGACTGATTCTAGTTACATGCTTTGGGGATGTGAAGTGTCTATCATTAGGTGTTGCATGCATGTTGACATTATTATTTGTATTACCCCATTGTGCTAGGTACTGTACAAACACAGAACAAAAATACAGCCACTCCTCCAAGGAGCTTATAACGTAAGTATAAGACAAGCGACAATAGATGGAGACAGACAGGTGGGGGAATACAAGGATAGACTGAAACAATTATGTTGATAGTCATCACAACTGCCAGCAGCCTAACTGGTTTTCAAGTTTATTGTAACCACTATGGCAAAGGAGTTTTGAGGAGTGATTTGAATGTGGATAGTGAGAGATATTTACTGGAAGGATAAACTACCTTTAAAACACTACCGTTAACATTTTTAGAATTACATTTAAGTGCTTTAAAATAAAAAATGTCAGCAAATAAACAATTAACAACCATGCACCTTTATGCAGTTATTTTTAGGATTGATCTGATGACTGTGTTATATCTGCACTGGGAAGTTATTGATCACCAATAATCACTACTTTTCTTATCTCCTGCTAAATGGTCTGTATTAGCTGATTGTTTTCCTGAATCCCAGGCTGCTTCACTGTTCTTGATTTTTCTCTTGTGATCTCTTTAACCTTTTAAAATTCATTGATGTCTCTTTTAGTGTTTTTCTTACCTTCCACTGAATTTATTTTATGGACTATCACTTGCTGAATCATTCACTTTAATATATGCATTCTGTTTGGTGGACACTGCACCGAACTGTTTTAGTTCATAAACTACTTTAGAGCACCTTCAGTTAAAGTATGTTCATAATAAAAAATGTTAAGCTTCCTTTTACACACAGTTTTTGGCCCTGTCATGAAATTTGTACTCTTTATGTAAAAATCATGTGAATGGCTGTAAAATAAAGAGATTTTTTTAAAACCTGAGAGATTCTTTTTATTTGCCTTCTGATTTCTGAGCCTTAGGGCTACACTTGGGTTATGTTTTCAAACTTTTCTTTATAACCGTGAGAGCTAAAAAAATAAATTGTATAATGAAAGCCAAGATTCTCATGCAATCCCTTGATTCCAATAGCTGGGGCTTTAAGAAAAACATATCTTGTGAGCCTTGTGATAAAATTGTGAGAGTTGGCAATACTTCTCTGGCTTTAGCATCTATGAATCATTTGTGGGTGATGCAAAAGTACTTCAGTCCCTATATCTAAACATTTGGCTCAGTTTGTCCCTTCTGTAGTCATGATGTCCATTGTCCCGTGATTTTTAGAAAGCACTTACCATGCTTTTAGGTGCTGTGAAATAAATAAATTTTGTGGTATTTGCCAGGCCAGAAAACCTAAAGGAGGAGAAGAATTATGACATTGCTGATTATACCTTGTTTATGAGAACATCATTTTATGGTAGCCACAGCCTCTCTGTGTATAAGGTGAATTTGTTTTATTTATTCTTCTACTGACATGAAACTAAAACAATGAAGCAATAGCCAATGGCATTTCTTCTGGTTAAACATTCCACAGATCCTGCAGTCAAAAGACAGATTTAAAGCTACCTTTCACAATGTTATGACTACAGCAGAATCTCAACATATTTAACCCAAAAAATAGGAATAAACATAATGCTAGTGTGTGTGTGTGTGTGTGTGTGTGTGTGTGTGTGTGTGTGTGTGCGCGCGCGCAAATGGCAACACTGGAAACTGGGTGGGTTTTGCCGATATTTGTACTTGAAAGCATGTTTGCAAATGACTATGCTACCCAATTAAAATGTCGGAAGTTCACACAATTAGTTCCCAGTCACACAATCTGGATATATTCTAAATGAGCTTGCTTAGAAAAGTTCACTAAAATATACAGATCCCACTGACCGGTAATGACTGAAAATGGGGCAGTGAAAAAAAATCCATGGCTGCATGTGGTTTTTCATCTTTTCTTAGAATTCTTGATGAGGCTCACTGAAATAATCTCAACTATTTGCTGAGTTGTAACTTCAAAATCTTGTCAGTATTACACAAGCTTCAATGTGGACTTATAGAAAGCTTTGATGAAAGAGAAGGAAACCCAGAACAGAGTTTGAATCTTTCCAAAATGAACTGTGGGCACATAAAGGGCTTTGTAGGTAATCCACAGTAATGTTTCTATCTGTAAATAAAAAATAAGAATATTTTTAATATGACTAGTTTACGTTAGATTGTAAGGGCCTGATCTAAAACCAACTGAAGCCAATGCAATTCTTTTTCATAGACTTCAATGAAGCCTTAAACATCTCCCATCCCATCTAAACAATAAAAAGAAAAGAGATTCTCCTTTTGAACTCTGCAATCATTGCTGGAATTATTTGGCTTTTAGATCCACAGGGGACTCTATCAATTTAGAAGAAAATAAAAAGAAACTTACCCACAGGGATTTATTTATTTTTGTGGGTGGATGGTAAAATACCAAATAAAAGTCAACAAATATATTTGTTCCATTTACCACAGCCTGAGAGCTATAGCATTCTGGTGAATTTGAGATTTTCCATTAATTTTGGAAAAGGGAAGGGACTCATTGCTGTCTGCTAAACAAAAGTATTGTTTGTTTTTAAAATCACCACAGAGTTTTTTTTTTTTAAACCTATTGCAATAATAATAAAAAGATCATATCCAAGACATTGGAAATGAATGTGGTGAAATGCTATGTTGCAGATCTTTTGTGCACAGATCTGAAAACTCAGTCTTAGTAATTTATTTTAGGCCTGTATTTTGTAAAAAGAGAACACTCTTTTGAAGTTAAATCAAGTAACATACCAACACAAAAAATTATGTCCCTAATATCAGCCTATGGAGGGATCTCCCTGTTATATGTAAAAGATGACAATCAGTTGCCTCTGTAGCATTCCCCCACCCCATTGTTCCTAGGACTCACAGAGGCCTGTCACTTGGTGTAACTTGTTCTGCTTCTGTCTAGAACTGTGATGACTATTGCTGGGTAAGAGTGCTAGAAATAGTGGGAGGGAGCTGAGTGAGTGAAAAGTTACCAGTGAGTAGCAGCATGGTCTAGCGAGCAGTTTAGAGAGCCAGCGGTAGCTGTTGTCTAATCCTGACTGACTTTGTGCTTGACTTTGAGCACGCTTCAATCTTACAAAATGGGGATATTAATGTTTACTTTCACCGCAGGAGTGTTGTGTGGCTTAATGACTTAGACCAAAACAGTTGAATTAGGCACCTCAAGAAAAGTAGCCTGATTTTTCAGACATGTTGAGCACGCACAGTTTCTGGCTGAGTTAACAGGACCTGCTAGTGCTCAGGACACTAGACAATCAGGCCACTTAGGTCCCTAAACAGAGCCATAGTAGCTAAGCTTTAATCACCCAATAATGAAAGTTTTGGCCTTAAATAACTGTACAGTTTTTTGAACTATTTTCAAAGTAGCGTATAAATGCTCAGCGTGAGATTTTCAGAGGCCCTAATAGGAGTTAGGTGCACCACTCCAATGACTTTTAGTGGCATTTGGGCACCTAACTACCTTTGCGCCTTTGAAGATGTCCCTTTATGTCCTACGCTTCCCCCAGATTCCTCAGTGGTAGCTGAACCTATGTACCGGAAGATGGAATTAGGCCCTGGAATCAATGGGAGTTGTACGCAGGTCCAAGTTTGGGTGCATGATTAGCCAGCGGGATTAGCTTCGGATAGGTTGTTTTTTGAAACTAGATCCTAGCCAACATGTCAGGGATCCTCACATCTGACAGAGCAGTTAATTATTTGCATCTTCTACCATTAACTCCTTTCTTGTTTTTGGGATCTTCTAGCTCTCTATCCAGATGCCCTATAACTTATTACACTTATTGCTTATATTACCCAGTGAAATGAACCATGGGGTCAGACACTTAGCCTCTCTCCAGCACACGGTATACTCACTACTCCCTTTGTGTCATTTCCCCCCCCTATTTTTATTCCCCTACCTTTATGGTTAAATATTTGTTAACAACATGCTTTACAAAATATTCTGTCTCTGTCTTTCCCCTACTGTGAGCAGCATTTTTTGGATCTGTCACTTTCGGGAAGTTCGCAAGCTTCATTGTGGGGCCAGATCCTGCCACGTGCTGAGCTCTGCCTTGCGTTCAATTTGTGGGCACGCAGCACTTTGCAGGATTGAACTCTGTACAGGGAACAGCAATCATGCACTGGTTACATGGCGACAGTTTATAGCTGTCTCAATGCATCATTCATAAATGCTGCTGTAATCAAGACTGAATTGTAAATACATATTTTGTGAGCTCTTTTATGAGCCTATTTGCAGATTTCTGAGTCCCAGCTGACTAGTGTCCTACAATGAGTACAGCATATTTTAATATACCCCAACATAAGATACTATTTATGGTTCATTAATAAAAATGGTTTTCCTGAATTATGTCCATTATATAATTATTAAGAGCATATATAATGACTTCTGTGTTTTTAATAATGGCATAGTCGATGCTTTCTGTTGACGAGGAAGTAGATGATAACATCTGATCAGCACTAAATTATTGCCTAATTAGACAGTGTTGTACATTTGCATTTGTTAAAGTCGTGCGAGTGAATCTGCACACTACATTATTTTATCTGTTCTCTTGTTGGTGTGTGGGTGAAATGTAAATTGCACTCGTTAACCATCTGTCTATCTGCAGATAGATATAAAATTCCTCCCTCTTCTGTGTGACCCTGACTGGCATGCCTAATGTCATCTAGGGAATTGCAAAGTTAACAGTGTCTGACGTATCATTAGAGGGGATAACATACAGCAGGAATAGCAGCACAGAGATGAAACTGTTTCTTTTGAACAATGATGTCAAATGTGAGAAAAGCAGGAAACACCAAGGCCCTAATTCTGGACACATCTCTGTTCAGAATACCACTTAAGTGTGAACTTAACTGTGATTAAGTCCTATTGACTTCAGTCAGACTTAAGCACGTTCCTAAAAATTTGACCGTTTACTTAAGTGTTCTTCTGAGTCAGGGCCCAAATTAGGACCATACTCTATTTCTGGCTCCGCTCTATCCATGTGACCTGGAGCAAATCACCACCTTTTTTCTTCTGTCTGTAAAATGGGGATGATCATATTTAATTTCCTGGCTCAGAGGATCAAAGGATCCTAAACCAAAATGCTTGGATAAAAGGTGTAAAGTAAACATAAAATATTATTATAACTCCGCCATCCAGCCATATATCAGTATGCCAATGTCAAGTTCCTCAGTAAAGCAGTGTATGCAGAGTTATGTGTATCTGAATGTGTGTTTCTGTTTGTACTGTTCACGAGCTTTTGTAATACCTCAAAACTCCCTTTATGATGCTAAACAACTGTGAGAAAACCAGATCTGGTATAATTTCAACTACTGGATGGTGGAAATTCTGACAAAGGAATATTTTTTGGCCTATAGTGAGTGCTTATTAATGAAAAACAAAACCAAATACCACTGTTTTGAGTTATATGTTGCATTCCTGTGGAATGGAAACACATAAACATATCCAACACTGCGTTCTTTTATAAGGCTGATCGGAAAACACACTGCATGGCTTTACAGTACTTTACAGTAAAAGTTGTTGACAGTATAATAAGTCTATTGCAGCCTGCATTCTCCTGTATCACTACTCTGGGATATTGAAGGGGGTTATTTTTATCATGCTTTATAATAACGGTCCATTTATAAATAATTTATAAGGGGTTAATACATGATTAATAGATGTTTGGTTATTCAATTGTTATACAGTCAACAGGTTCATAGGTTGCTCAGAACCATAGCTTATATCTTTCTACTGTTGTGCTTTTAATAGCCATCTATAACGCATACTACTTATGTTTGTAAAATGTTTCTAACATCATGTTAACCCTTTATGAACTGGTTATAAACAAAACTTTAATATTAAATGTGATTTTTTTTTTAATTAACACACTGAAAGCCTAAATTTCCAACACCACAAACAACAAGGGTAAATTTCCAAATAACATTTTTCTTTGCGACACTTAGATCTTAGTTGTGTCTTTCATGTGTTTGGCATCTAGTCTCATTTTTATTTTCTCCTGGTTTCAATCACTGCAGTTTTTTGTCTGAAAGGAAACTTGCAGTTGCCTGCTCATTTTTGAATGCTGTTTGATAAGCCTATATATTCATATGCAGTAATTCTGCTGCAGTCAAATAAGCCACAAACCTTTTCAGACATGGGTAAAATCAGATGAAAGGGCTCAGAGCCATTTTTCCCACAGGAAGAAAAAAGTAAAATGCTGAAGGATACGATTGCTGTTTTGTTGGAGTGTACTGAACCCACTGATGAGGAAGTCATTATAGGCAGGAAAAAACAATCCTTCTGAATCCCATCTCATACAAATTACAGGAATCAGAAACGCTTTTCAGCTGTAGAAACCTTATTTGACTGTTCTTAGGGGAGGGGAAAAATGAGGCTATTTTGTGAACGATGCATAAAATCAATGCTATAAGTTGCTCAGGCATCAGCTCCTGCAGACTGGAAACTGTGATTCACCTCTATTGTGTAGCAAGCGTTTTTGAGAGTTAAATGAACAAGTCCCACCGGATTTACTCACAGAAACTGAACAATAAAGGGGAACTCTAATATCATTCAAAAATGTTAAATATTTCCTACCTACATTTCCTTCAGGGTTCGACCCTCTTAGACTGAAACAGAAGGCAAAAAAAGGTAGGACTGATGTAGTTTTTCAAAATAATGTTGTATTCCCTGCACATTGTGAATAAAAAGAAAGGATAGCATCACTTATTAGGAACTATAATTCTTTCCCTTGACATGGCTTTAAGGGAGACATGCACATTCTGCTCTGAATCAGACATGTAGAAGGCTCTTACCTTTGCAAGCTAATATTGCGCAAGCTATTACTTGGATCATCCAGACACATGGTATTGCCGTTAGAATTTATTATTATAAAAATGTAGCATCTAGTACCATCCATGGTGCTTGTAAACAAAGGGCTTGCTTATTCAGCCCTGAGTAAAGGGCAGTGCATAATTTCATTGTCTCAGGAGGACCCACAGTTATGCTGACATGGAGAGGGGGCAGACATTTGCTACATAGCATTTCACAGTGTAGCTTATTCCTACCTCCATGCAGCCAGACTGTTCTGTGGGGCCAGTGCTTAGGGCATATGGTGCCATGCCTCTATCCACTACCCTCCCTATGTGGAGCATCTGTCTACGAGCCCCTCATCAGACAGAGCTAAGATCCAGATAGAGCCAGAACAATCACACAAGGATGTGATCCTTACAGCTCCCTACTCCTATAGGCAGCCATTTTAGGGCCACTCACAGTCCAGCCCAGTTATAAGCCATGCTGGTGAGAAAGCAAACATAAAAACAAAATCGTAAGAAACCTGAGCACCAGCAGATTTAAAGCAAATGAGAAAATCAATGAAAAGCTGATGAGAAAACTATTATAGTGCAAACATGATATTACAGTGGAAAGTATTTGTTTTATAGCAGAAGCAACAAATAAGACATGACTGCCTATGAGGCAGCACAGTCCTCAGGTGTATAGCGGGGCATGAGGTGACCCCACATACAGCTTCTGCAACATGCTTGAGAAATGCCTAGTCATTATTAATCAAAAGATAAAGCGTGATCTCCTGGTTACCACACAGAATATGGGAGACCAGGGACATAAGTGTTGTTCCTGGTTCTATCACTGACTTCGTGTGTGACTATGGGCAAGTTACTCAACCTCTCTGAGCCTCAGTTTCAAGATCTGTAAAAAGGGGCAAAAATGTTTATAAAGCAATTTGAGATGAATGGCACTAACTACTACTAGTAGTAGTATTACCAGGTACTCTGAAGCAACCTTTCCAGATTACTGCACCCCTTTCAGGGGTCTGATATGTCTTGCGTACCCCCAAGTTTCACCTCACTACTAAGCTACTTGCTTACAAAATCAGACATAAAAATACACTATTACTGAAAAATTACTGACTTTCTAATTTTTAACATATTATAAAATAAATCAATTGGAATATAAATATTGTAGGTTTCAGAGTAGCAGCCGTGTTAGTCTGTATACGCAAAAAGAACAGGAGTACTTGTGGCACCTTAGAGACTAACACATTTATTTGAGCACAAGCTTTCGTGGGCTACAGAGTGGAACATATATTGAGGAGATATATATACACCTACAGAGAGCATGAACAGGTGGGAGTTGTCTTACCAACTCTGAGAGGCCAACTAAGTAAGAGAAAAAAACTTTTGAAGTGATAATCAAGATAGCTCAGTACAGACAGGTTGATGAGAAGTATGAGAATACTTACAAGGGGAGATAGATTCAATGTTTGTAATGGCTCAGCCATTCCCAGTCCCTGTTCAAGCCTAAGCTGATTGTATCTAGTTTGCATATCAATTCCAGCTCAGCAGTTTCTCGTTGGAGTCTGTTTTTGAAGCTTTTCTGTTGCAAAATTGCCACCCGCAGGTCTGCATTGAATGACCAGACAGGTTAAAGTGTTCTCCTACTGGTTTTTGAGTGTTATGATTCCTGATGTCAGATTTGTGTACTTATATTTCAGTGAATAGTATATAGAACAATATAAACAAGTCGTCTGTGTGAAATTTTAATTGTACTGACTTTGCTAGTGCTTTTTATGTAGCCTGTTGTAAAACTAAGCAAATATCTAGATGAGTTGATATACCCCTGGAAGACCTCTGCATAGCCCCAGGGTAACACATACCCCTGTTTGAAAAACACTGCTCTGAAGTATGTCAGGGACACATTGTTACCATTAGGCAAAAAAACCCAATAATATGGTATTTTTAATTCTCAAAAAAATTATTGAAATACCAACAGGATGTCTCAAAAAGCATAATACAGGTAATACCTATCAGCTCATCTGTACCACTGTAAATAATATACATCTGGAATACCTGTCCAGTGAAACTTTTTCCTGATTGTATTATTAATTTTTATTTATTTAATTAGTATTTTGATTTCAACAGCCCAGGCTTTAAGAAAAACATATATTGTGAGACATGATAAAATTGTGAGAGTTGGCAACACTACGCTTCTACCCCCTGTTATCTCTTAGTTTATCTTTTCTGCCAGGTGCTGTTGGCAGCAACAAGGACTGTATTTTCATCCAAAACAGCCAAAACTGATCACTTTGACAAAGCAGGTCTGTCTGCTGATCACCTAGGCATAGTAGATGTGTCTATGCAAATACTTTCTGTTCCTGAGGTCTTTTCTACCAGACCATGGCTAGATGTTAGGAGACAGCTCATTCAGGCCATGCTTTCCCAAGGGTGAAGAGCAAAGGCTGCATAGAACCACGCTGTTTCTTGGGGCCCTTTGCTATAAATGGCAAGGAAAGCCAGAGGTATTGTGGTAGCATGTAGGAGTCCCAGTCATAGACTCGGACCCCATTGTGCTAGATGCTGTACAAGTATCGAACAAAAAGAGTTTCCAGTCGTGAAAAAGAGTTTCCAGTTGTGAAACAGAACAGAACAACCATAGTATCGGGAGGAAACGTAGATCATTTATTGATCTTGATCTGAACTATAATACTTGCGCCTATAATTTTGTTTCCTTTTCTTGTCTGAGATGACTCGATCTCTTCCACACAGTAAGCACCAGATTTATTAGAGTCCCCCATTACTCTTTGCCTGCTGTTCTTAAAGCCTGGTTGGACATAAGTGAAGCACAGAGGCCATTTCTGTGTGCTGCTGCTGGACCCAGACCTTTGTTAATCATCTAAATGTTCTTCATGGATTTTTTTAACGAGTCCTTTTAGATCTGGCCAAATGCATCCCATTTGCTTTTCATTCTGTCTGTTTAAGCAGTTTCTCCTTGGCATTCTGAGCAGCTGAAAAGCATTAAAAAGGAAAGCTTTTTAAAAAGTTCAATGCTGACTTCCTCATAGACTATGAGTAACTGCCAACAGTGAACATATTTTTAAAGATGATTAATGTTTGGGGATTTATACTATATGTAATTAATAAAGCATTGTTTATGCAGTTTATTCTGGAACACCCAGAATATGCACTAACAACATTTACATTTTAATTTCAATGGATACATCTACCTGCCATAATGCCAGGTGAACAGAAACAGTTACATGTGTAAGAAGGGCATGAATGTCAAGGATATAAAATATAAAAGGAAAACACTCTGGATTTGGCTGGACTCAGGATATGGTAGCAATAAACAAAATTGCATAAAGTAAAATAGTCTGCATGTATAAATTACATTATTTCAAATCAATAGTGCACCGTAAGTGCAACTGACAATATGCTGAACCATACGATTTTTTTTTGTCAAAACAGTATGCTGAATTTCTGAATTAACTAAATAAGAACCAAATTGGACCAAGAACCAAGAGCTGAATCACCTGTGCAGGTTTACTAGCATAAAGCTGGAGTAACACAGCTAGGGATTAAGCCCCTGGTGTTTTGTTTGGGTTGATTTTCTTGCACCACTGTAGTTTTCACAGAGTAAAAAAATTATCACTTTTGTATTAGATCTTTGAATCAAGGCAAAGAAATACAAGCAGACAAGAAGTGAAAGAGCTTTAACAGGGCTGGCTTCTAGTCTGCAATCATGGCATAAAACTGCTGTGTTCCACTGACTACTGAAATCAAAGTGAAACGCCATCCTGATCCCATAAAGTTTGCCCTGTTAGCCAGTGGGTCTGATGATGTGTGATCTCACATATATTGGTTTTACATTGGTGTGACTTTGGTCACAGTGGTGATACCCCTGATTTATCCCAAATTATACAGGAGCGGAATCATGCCCTATGATGGCAGCTTGAGATAGGAGCTGACTGCAAGGTAAAAAGGGAGAGAAAGATTTTCCTATTTTTCTAAAATGAAACTAGACGTTAGCTGTGCAGATCTCTGATCTTGTCCTAAAACTTTCTCATGAAGTTTCTCTACAATCAGGCATTGCCCTTTATGGACTGGTCCGAATTGAACTAGGGGAAGATAAACAGGTCAGGAGTCCAAACTAGAAAAATGGAGAAAGTTATTATCTTCCTCATCCTTCAACAATGGACTGGAACTACTGAATAAAATCTAATTATGTAGGCCCAGTGCCCAAATACTTTTGATCAGGTCCACAGTCTCCATTCCAACCAGTAGCAAGGAATGGATCTAGCTCAGGACCTTGCCCTGTTCCAGGTGGTAGCATTAATGCAACTCATTCCAGCAACAACAGGCAAATGCAGGACCTTCGCATATGTCTGTTGCCCTGAGAAGGTGGCAGAGATCATGCAGGCTATATCCAGACATAGAAGAATGAATACATCTGATGCAGGCTTTAATAGTTGTGAACTCCCCCTGTGCTGATCAGAAGTTCTAGAGCAGGACCACAAGCACAAAGTGCTGAGATGACCTTGCCCTGCAGAGCTGGAATGACTAGTGGTAGCTCCAGAACTCCCTCATGAGAAAGGCCACCTCCGGGGAGCTGTGTGAGGAGCGTCTCCTGGCCCTTCATTGCCAGGACATTAATAAGAGGGAGTCCATACCAGTCCAAAAGGGGGTTGCTGTTGCCATTTGGCTGCTACAGATTGGTGGCTAATGGGTTTGATGTTGTGCTGTGGTGATGGAAATTTGTAAGCAATTATCTGCTGTAGGATCACCCAGACCAGCAAGGGGTTCTGTTACTGCCTGCCCTGTAACCTGGGATTTCTTTATGCTGTGTAGTTTTGGTTCAGACAGCAGTAGCCTGTCTACAAGCACAAGATCTCACCCTGGTTTCCATCAGTGTGGTTAATCCTGGCAGGGTGATACCAACAGCCCTTCCAATCCTGAGTCTCCCCAAATCCATCCTCCCTCAGCTCTTAACTTCAAGACACTCCCTCTCTCAGCCTCTGTGCGTCTTCTCCTTTCTATAGAAAAGCAAGAATAAAAATATATGTGCTCTCCTTTGTTAACGGAGACTTTTGAATGTTTTGTTTTTGTCTGTAGGACTATAGCAGATTCCATTTAAAAATTTCTTTAAAACTCTTCCCCTTAGAATGTTTTAGATGAGCTGAGGCAGCACCCAGCATGAGTTACCAGCCATTATCCAAACCCCTGCGCAACGGCTCTGTTGTATAGGTACATGTCTGACAGCCTAGCTTTTGGCAGGAAGTGAAGTCTAGTGTTGGGGTGGGCACAGGACTGAGTCTCAGGAGACCTGGTGTGTTGCTGTGTATACAATTTATATCACATTTGTTACCACTATTAGACAATTTCCAAAATTCTTGTACAAAGTATGTCATGAAAGGTATCAATAGAAAAGTTATGAATTGCTAAGTATTATTATCCTGTTTATATGCACGCATCATCTTTTTATCTGAAGTTATGAATATTGGCTATGTATCTGTATCTCAAACATGTGACAGCTCCCAGATAGATTTACATCTGGGCTAGACAGCTATGTATCGATGGCCCATTAAGGACACTCCACTTTCACAATGGGCCACTGAAGAATCTCATCCTGCCTAGTAGGCCTTTCTTGTGGATACTTCAGACAGCAAGGAGCCAATGGCCACCCCTGGTGATTCAGCAAAACACCTAGGGCATGTGATATACTCATGTGACCCTGAACTCCATTTTGGGACAGTAACTTTCCATGCACATGGCAGAAGATATAAAAGGCACTGGAGACACCTCCATTTTTGCCTCTTTCCTATTCTAATTCTCTGGACTGTGGATTTACAACTGTCAGAGAAAAACAGAGTTCTCACTATTTGCTTCCACACAACTAAAAGGAGTATCTTGAACTATGGACTGAGGAACTTCCAATCTTTTGGAGTTACCAGAGAGACTTTTGTAAGCTAGCAGTCTATTCCATCACTACTACAAACCTGATATAAAGACTTTGCAACCATTTGTATGTATATGATCTGTTAACCATTTATAACTCTTTTCTTTTCTTTTAATAAATCTCTAGTTAGTTTACTAAGGATTGGCTGACAATGTGATATTTGTGTAAGATTTGAGATACATACTGATCTGGGGGTAAGTGTCTGATCCTTTGGGATTAGTGAGAACCTCACAAATGGTGAATCAGGTTTTCAGTAATCTCTCACTATATTAGATCTGTTTGTCTGGATGGGACCCACGGGCTGGAATGCCTAAAGGGGACTGTGTTTGGCTTCTAACCAGCGTGGTACTGAAGAAGCTCTTTTGTTACTGGCTTGGTGAATCTAATTATAGAATAAACCACCAGTTTGGGGGAATTATCTGCCCAGATTCTTGCAGTCTGCCCTGAGTGTGGCATTCTCTGTGTGGTCCATCCCAGGCACCCGGTTACATCTGGCTTCTGTTTTCAATTCTGCCAGTGAGTAACCTCGGGCAATTCATTTAACCGTTATGTGCCTCAGCTTCCCCATCTGTAAATTGGGAATAATAATACTTACCTCCTTTGTAAAGCATTTTAAGATCTACGGATAAAAAGGACTATGTAAGAGGTAGGTGGTGGTGTTATTAATAATCCAGCCACAGATTGTCTGGAATGAAACTTGGAGCTCTCACTTGAACCTTTTAAACTTCATTTTCCTGTAGTCATTCATGAAATGCTAGATGACAAACAATGACCGCAATTTTCAGCTGGCCAAAAAATGACAATATTCATGATATATATCATCAGGTTTGTCTGCCCTTAGAATCTGGAAATGGGAAGTAGTGGGGCCAACATTGATTGTCCTGTTCACTGGCAGGAGCACAATACCAACAAGAACAGAAAGGGTTAACTCAAAATTCAAACACCTACGTAACAAAATTGAAAGACTGTTTACAAGATAAACCAATCAGTGCTGCCAGAGCCATGGGGAATTGCTGTAGTTCAAAACTGAGCAGTACACTTTGGCTTATAAACATGTGGGCTGTTCAAGGATCACAGAAGCATTAAAGCTGCACAGAATAAATAAATATTCAAGTATCTTTATTAAGCATTCTGCTTTCATTAGAAAGGCATATTCTGGTTTGGATTCAGTTCAGAGAAGGGCTTTCAGGCTTTACCAAAGGCACAAAATACAGCAATTATATTACCCAAGCGATGGAGCTGCCATCACTTCTCTTGAGAGCCTATTTCACAGTCTAATAGACCTCACTGCAAGGAAGAACAGCCTGAATAGTTAGTCTGATTTTCAGCCTCAATTTTCCTTTTCTCGGTTTCTTGGTAACCTGAGATTCTTGCGGCCATTGCTGCTGCAGTACAGCTATTGCCCTCTCACCTTGACTCTTCTTTAACTGTGTCTTCATAGAATCATAGAATATCAGGGTTGGAAGGGACCTCAAGAGGTCATCTAGTCCAACCCCCTGCTCAAAGCAGGAGCAATTCCCAGCTAAATCATCCCAGCCAGGGCTTTGTCAAGCCGGGCCTTAAAAACCTCCAAGGAAGGAGACTCCACCACCTCCCTAGGTAACGCATTCCAGTGTTTCACCACCCTCCTAGTGAAATAGTTTTTCCTGATATCCAACCTGGACCTCCCCCACTGCAACTTGAGACCATTGCTCCTTGTTCTGTCATCTGCCACCACTGAGAACAGCCGAGCTCCATCCTCTTTGGAACCCCCCTTCAGGTAGTTGAAGGCTGCTATCAAAGTTGAAGGCTGCTATCAAATTTTTGTTCATTTTGATCTTGTTTTGACTTACTTTTATTCCTGTCTCTAGTGGAGGACCTTTCAGGCTTGTTTCCAGAGATATCTGGCGGCTTTATTTATTTATTTATTTATTTTATGACAGAGGAGCTTAATTTCTCTGGTGAACTGTACAAACGGCTCTAGAGCAAAAAGAAAGTTTATTCTTTCGAGGGGAGTATTCTATGCAGATCAATGGGGACTTGTAATAACAAGACCCCTCTTACGTCCCAAGTTACTGGGGTCACCTTAAATCAAAGCACTGCGACACAACAAGGAGATACATAACTATGAACTTTATCAATCGTATGTGTACTGCATGAGTGTTCACTCAGAACTAACCAAATTGACCCAGCATACCTTGGGATTCATATTACACTTCAGATGGATTCCCTAGGGGAGTGGTTCCTTCTTTGGTAGGTCCAGAGCCCTGGCATGAAATTCTATCCCCGTTTAAGTCAGTGGCAAAACTCCCATTGACTTTGGGAGGGTGGGAGCAGGATTTTACCCCAGTGTGGCACATAGGAATAGGAAGACTGGTTCAAGTCAATGATCCTTTCAGCCCAGTATCCTGTCTCTGGCAGGGAAAAGGGATGCTTCAGGGGAAGGTGCAAAACACTCCATAATGGACAATTATAGGGTAATTGGCCCCTAAAGAAAATTCCTCTTTGGCAGTTTGTGGTTATTTTCCCCCCTTTCATAGATTCCAAGGCTAGAAGGGACTATTGTGATCATCTAGTCTGACTTCATGTCTAACACTGCCCCATAGAACTTCCCCAAAATAAATCCTGGAGCATGTCTTCAGAAAAACTTTGAATCTTGATTTTAAAAGTGCCAGTGATAAAGAATCCACCACGACCCTTGGTAAATTGTTCCAATAGTTAATTACCCTCACTTGCAAAAAATTATACCTTATTTCCAGTCTGAATTTGCCTTGCTTCAACTTCCAGCCAATGGATTGTGTTATACCTTTCTCTACTAGATTGAAAAGCCCATTATTCAACGAGTAACCTATGCAGATACTTATAGACTGTAATCAAGTCTTAACCTTCTTTATGTTAAGCTAAATGGATCGAGCTCGTTGAGTCTATCACTGTAAGGCATGTTTTCTAATCCTTAAATCATTCTCATGGCTTTTCTCTGAACCCTTTCGTTTTTATCAACATCCTTCTTGAATTGTGGGCACCAGAACTGGACACACTGTTCCAGCAACGGCCGCAACATACAGACAAAGAACAATCTCTCTACTCCTATTCAAGATTCCCCCTTTTATGCATCTAAGGATCACATTAGCTCTTTTGGCCACACCATCTCATTGGGAGTTCATGTTCAGCTGATTATCTACCATGACCCCCAAATCTTTTTTCAGAGTCACTGCTTCCCAGGTGAGAGTCCCCCATCCTGTAAATATGGCGTTCATTCTTTGCTCCTGGATGGATACACTTGTATTCAATTAGCATTACAATGCATATTGTTTCCTTGCACCCAGTTTACCAAGCAATCCAGTCTTCTGGAACTTCCCCAGCTCCAAGACTTACTGAAAACCAACATTAATGGTCCAGCGAGCTCCTCAGTCAGTTTTATTAAAACTCTCAAATGCAAGTTATCTGGCCCTGCTGATTTAAAATAGTAGCCTCTGCTTAACATCCTCCAGAGATACTAGTGGAATGGAAAGAATGTTATTATCATTATATGATGAGACTATATCGTCTGTTATTTCCCCAAATACAGAACAAAAAATAAGTCTATTGAACATTTCTGCCTTTTCTTCATTATTATTGATAATTCTATCATTTCCATCTAGTAATGGACCAATAGCACTGTCGGGATTCTTTTTGTTTCTAATATATTAACAAAAAACCCTCCTTCTTATTGTCCTTAACTCTACTGGCCATAGATTGCTTCTTGTGTCCCTTTGCTTCCCTGATCAGTTTTCTACAGTTCCTTAATCATGAGGTTTTAGATTTAGATATTTTTATCTTAGCTAGTGTGTGGATATAAGTTCTTAGGACATTACATCCTTAAGCCATGCAAAATTCTACTACTTTTGGCTTTAGTAATGGAGACAGAACAAACTGAGATATTTCCTATGAAAGTTTTTTGGCCCTTCAGACATTCTATTGGAATTCAGAGTGAAATCTTTGGCTGCTTCTGGAGAGGCACACATTTTTGAGGGGCTTGGGAGGGGAGGGGTGTTAATGATATGAGGCACCTGGTATGTCTTCTGGACTGAATGACCTCTTGTCTTGTGAATTGTTACTAAACCACATGTGATGCATAGAATTTCATGAAGCTCACAATATCTCTTTACATATTGCCTCTGAACAAATCTGAAAATTAATTGGAAACACAAAGTGTGTAGGCCACATACACCCCAACCAGCCTAATAAGTTTGCTAAAATGTATGTGAACGGATCATGACAAGTTTTGCACAGCTCTATCTGTGTGCAAACTGCTCAAGAGTCACTGCAGAGGATGCAACACACTGCCTAAGACTTGATCATTGCCTTCCATCAAGTCAAATTCAAGTAAAAAGAAGAACAGGAGTACTTGTGGCACCTTAGAGACTAACAAATTTATTAGAGCATAAGCTTTCGTGCATCCGAAGAAGTGGGCTGTAGTCCACGAAAGCTTATGCTCTAATAAATTTGTTAGTCTCTAAGGTGCCACAAGTACTCCTGTTCTTCTTTTTGCGGATACAGACTAACACGGCTGTTACTCTGAAACCTGTCAAATTCAAGTGAATGTTTATGGAATATTGTGGAGGGAAGAGGGGTAGCAGCATAGTTTTCAGCAGGGGTGTGAGAATGTCAATGGGCACAAACATTTTTCTGTTTTCTGATGGAGAAATTCTTTCTTTCCTTTTTAGAGGTCCATACATTGTTTTGTAGTGGGCCTTTGTTCATGGCTTGGTTCAGCCTTGGGATTTGTTTGCTTGTTTGTTTCCTTTACTGCTCCGTCTTTTGTTTTCCCAACTGTGTTTCCTCTGTCTGCTCACTTGTGTGACTAAAACTGTCTGTGTTGCTTCCTTTGTCTCTGTTGCTTCCCCTGGTTTCTTTTCACTTGGTGGGATGTGTGAAAATACCATGTAATGCTGTTAAGTGCTATCTTAACTACGTAATTAGCATACAGATACAGATAGATAGAGTAGGTTAATACTAGAAGTAAAGGTTTCAGAGTGGCAGCCGTGTTAGTCTGTAGCAGCAAAAAGAATGAGGAGTCCTTGTGGTACCTTAGAGACTAACACATTTATTTGAGCATAAGCTTTCGTGGGTTCAGGCCCACTTCATCAGATGCACGCTGTGGAAAATACAGTAGGAAGATATAGATATAGATATAGATATGGGGAAATAGTTTTTAGTTTGTGTAATGACTCATCCACTCCCAGTCTTTATTCAGGCCTAATTTAATGGTGTCTATTTTGCAAATTAATTCCAGTTCTGCAGTTTCTCGTTGGAGTCTGTTTTTGAAGTTTTTTTTGTTGAATAACTGACTTTTAGGTCTGTAATTGAGTGACCGGAGGGTGAAGTGTTCTCCGACTGGTTTTTGAATGTTATAATTCTTGATGTCTGATTTGGGTCCATTTATTCTTTTGCTTAGAGACTGTCCAGTTTGGCCAATGTACATGGCAGAAGGGCATTTCCCCATGCTAATTTTCCCCCTACTGTTACTCACGCCTTCTTGTCAACTGTTTGAAATGGGACATCCTGATTATCACAACAAAAGTTTTTTTTCCCTCCAGCTGATGATAGCCCACCTTAATCGATTAGTCTCGTTAAAGTTGGTATGGCAACATCCATTTTTTCATGTTCTCTCTCTCTGTGTGTGTGTATGTGTATATATATATATATAATCTTCCTACTGTATTTTCCACTGCATGCATCTGATGAAGTGGGCTTTAGCCCACGAAATCTTATGCTCAAATAAATTTGTTAGTCTCTAAGGTGCCACGAGTACTCCACGCTCTTTTTACTAGAAGAAAAAGGTAGGAAAGTATGTACTTCTCTCTCTGGGATTTAGGACAAACCCCTTTTTTTGCTTCTATTGAAAAGGTTACTGTAGCAGGGTGGTCACCCACTCCTGCCCTGAAGGACTTAAAACAGCCCTGGGAGAGGGCTGTGGCAGGGCTGTGAAGCAAAGGCTGGGCTGACTGGGGAAGCAGCAGCAGCTGGAGGCACGCCCCAATCAGGCCACAGCTGGCCCCTATAAGAGGCTGCGAGCCAGGAGCCCAGACAGTCTCTCTCTCGCTGTAGAGAGAGAGAGAGACAGGCCTGACTGCTGGGAACTGAGTAGGGTACTGGAGTGGAGCAGGGTTGGGGAAAGGCCAGAAGAGCTGGGGAGCTCCGGCCTGGAAAGCCCCAGGCTGCAGGCCTGAAAACACCGGAAGGGGTACTGGGCTTGCAGAGGGGCAGCCCAAGCTTAGGCAGAGGCAGCAGGTCCAAACCCCCGCCCCCCTTGCCTGTGATGAGTGGCTTATGCTGCAGTCTGCCCCAGTGAGTTGGGACTAGTTGGTGACTGGTGGTAGCCTACAACTGAGGCAGGGATAGTGGGTGGGGGTTCCCCTGAGTGGGGGAGTGGGGAGACCCACAGAAACTGTGGGGGTACTGCCTGGGGGCAGCACCCAGAGAAAGGGTCATCCGGGGTCCGGGAGGGATATGGGGGCCAGCGCAGGGCGAGACACCGGCCGACAGAGGGTGCTCTGGGGGCTGGAGAGCTAATTTCCTGGAAAACCAGCAGGGGGCACCGCTGGGTGAGTCTGTGCCCGGTTACAGTGACCTTGGTAATGTTTTGTCTTAAGAAAGGAAAGAATATGTGCAAACAGCGTGTGTGATCAAAGTACTGAAGTAATTTCTGATGGAACGGTGCTACTCTGAATAATCTGTAGTGACAGTTGCATTCACTTTATCATTCATTTTCCTTCAGTCCAGAGATGCATTTTCCTACCTTTGCTTTTTTTTTTTTTTTTTTTAGTTTTTGCTTGATTGGATCAGATATTTTTCTTTTGTTCTAAGTGATATAAATCGTCTTCTTACATTATAACTCATTTTATCATTTCAGTTCTGTTAAATTTTCACCCAGCCAAATTCCATCCTCAGATCTGTGCTGCGTTGCTTCAAAACTCGTAAGGAGTTCAGTGCTTCCGAGGCTGGCAGCAGACTCTGAGCATAACTTTTGATCTACAGGTTTTCTATTGTCTTTCAAGAAGTGCAGATTTCCACATCAGCATGCCTTGTGCATTGGCAACAGTGGATCTTCAGAAGGGTTTTGTTTCCTATTAGCTATTACTGAGGTATTGTGTTATTTACTAACTGACATAGGGCTTAATACAACACCAGTTGAAGTCAGTGAATAGTCTCCCATTGATTTCAGTGGATGCTGGATGGAGTGCTTAGAGGCCCCATTCATCAAGGTACTTTCTCAGGTTGCCTAACTTTATGCATGAGACTAGTCCCACTGATTTAAAGTTAAACTTGTACCTAAGTACTCGGGTAATTTCATAATCCAAGGGTTTTATTTAACAATAGAGCAAACACAGCACAAAATGTAGACAACCAATATGAACAAAAATAACTTGAACAAAGAAAGAAAGCTTTAAGCTTTCCCCATGGCCACTTTCAGTTTTCTTCATATGAATTTGTTGTGATGTAACAACATTCCTCAAATCATCAGAAAGTGCATTAAAGGCCTGATCCTGGGTTTACTGAATTCAATGAGAAAGGTACAATTGACTTCAGTGGATGTAGAATTGGGACCTCAGGATAACTAAGTCTCAAAACTTCCTTCTGAAATAGGTGAATATTACTAGCCCCTTTTTACAGAGGGGAATCCAAAGGCCAGAACAGTTAATAGACAAATTTTCAAAAGCACCTTCCAGTTTTGAATGCTTCCAATTTTATTTCTCCAAGGTCTGGTGACTCCCAGCAAATGTGAGGTTGGAAATCCTTGCCCCTTCAAACTCTGCAGGCCCCCAAATGTCTTTGGAGGAAACTCCACAACATGAACTTTGCAAAGATTTCCTGCCTCTGTAGCTTCTTTCTGTTCATTTCTCCATGGAAGGGGGCAGTCTTCCCTTATCATGCAGAGGTTGTCCCAGTACAGATACCTCTTTGCTATAGCTCCTACAAGTTATTTTGACTGTGGAACACATTCTTGCTGACCTCCATTTTCTATGCAGTGACAGTGAATACACATGCTTAGGACTAGAAGGTGTGGCTCTCCCACCTGGCTGCCAAAAATAACAGAATTATTTTCTCTTGATATTTTTGCAAGTAATTGCTAATAAAATCTAGTGAAAATAAGTCACAAATTCACCACTCAATTCAACTGAATTCTGTGAAAATTTGAAGAGTGTTTTATCAGAAGGAAAAGACCCTAACAATCTAGACAAGTTAGTTGATATTATGAAGTTATTTGGAAGCTGTTATTATGAAATGGCTGTATCATGGAATGCCTCTAGGTCTGTGTAACCACCATGGCTTGCAAGCCTGAAAAATCACATCTCTGCCAGACCAGGGACAATAGCCAATTATTAAGGACAGTCAGTTCTGAATAGGTCTTACCAGTACGCAGTGTTGATGTAGCCATGTTGGTCCCAGGATATTACAGAAACAAGGTGGTTGAGGTAATATCTATTATTGGACCAAATTCTGTTGGTGAGAGACAAACTTTCAAGCTTACACAGACCTAAAGAAGGGCTCAGTGTAAGCTCAAAAGCTTGTCTCGCTCACCAACAGAAGTTGGTCCAATAAAAGTTATGGCCTCACCCACCTTGTCTCGCTAGATCTTACCTGTGAAGTATGAAAGAATAACTGCACCACAGATGGAAACTGTCCTTTCACCTTCCCTTTGCAGGGGACTGGTTTGGAAGAATGGAAAATTCCCAAAGACAGAGACAAACGTGACAAAGCCCAGTGTCAGGGGAAGCAAGCTGACTTAGGGAGATGTCATGCAGCTGCAGGGGAAGGATCCTGGGTCCTACAGAGGACCCTGACCCCAGCATAAAGAATGCTTTGAAGTGGTGTGGGAACTGAGGCAGAGTAATGCGTGTAGGATTTATTATTCTATAGATTTGATGTGATTAAGTAGAGCAATAATGTGCAGACTTCTGTGCAAAGTGTCTACTCTTACCATGTTACACCTATTATGTAGCCCCTTGAAGAGGTAAACCAGAAAGCTCACGCCATTGGGTGGAGTTCTGGGAGAGGGTGTGTTTAAGCTACAGGTAGTCTGAGCAGTCAGCACTGCTTCCAGGGACTGCGCAGAGGGACCAAATGTTCTAAACTCTCAGGACAGGGGCTTTGTTCAGACTCCAGAGATTTAAAACACCAAGGGAGCCAGTGGCTGGATTCCCCCACATCAATCTGATGATGTGAGAGCAGGGGGAGCCCAACCACATGTGTGACAGCCTACAGTTAAGGTTCCACGTGATGCTCTCTGTTCATGTACACACACACACACACACGGTTCCTTTACTACTTCTCTTCCATTGTGACCCTTTAACTATTGAATTTATGAAGTCTGCATCAGGTTGATACACAACTAAAAACCATAAATATGCTGAAACTACGTTAGATGACTAAAACAACAAGGAGACGGTGGCACCTTAAAGACTAATAGATTTATTTGGGCATAAGCTTTCGTGGGTAAAAACCTCACGTCTTTGGATGCATAGAGTGAAAGTTACAGATGCAGGCATTATATACTGACACATGGAGAGCAGGGAGTTACTTCGCAAGTGGAGAACTAGTGTAGACAGGGCCAATTCAATCAGGGTGGATGTAGTCCACTCCCAATAATAGATGAGGAGGTGTCAATTCCAGGAGAGGAAAAGCTGCTTCTGTAATGAGCCAGCCACTCCCAGTCTCTATTCAAGCCCAGATTAATGGTGACTAAGTAATTGTGACAATAACCCTCTACTCCCCCTGAAGTAGTATCTGGTCATAGACACCAGTCCTCACTAACAAACAATTTCAAACCAATTTAGAAGATCAAAGGCTGGCATTTTAGAAGTCATTAGGACATACTGTCATACGCAAACATCAGGAAAATCTGAATCACCTAATTCTTTCAACTCCTATCTCTCTGAAATGCCTCATCCAATTTGTGTTAAACATTCCATATATCATGTACTGTGACTCAGAATCATATCTGTCAACCTTCAAGTGGATTGGTTTAGTTTTGGCAAAGTTCAGAGGGGGTCTATGCCTGTGAAAAACAGGCGTACAATGGAAGGGAAGCTTCAATCTTACCTATCGAGAAATTAGTCACTCCCTACATTGAAATGGTGGTAGCATCAATCCCTCAACCTAGAATTTTTCCTTCCACTGTGAGATAGGAGGAGGTCGTATACACAGCCTAGAGGGGAAAATCCACACCCGGTAGCGATGTAGTTATACTACCCTAAGCCCTGACGTAGACAGCACTATGTTGACAGGAGGGCTTCCTCACTTGACATAGCTACCGCTTTATGGGGAGGTGGGTACCTACACTGACAGGAGACGCTCTCCCATCAGCATAGGTAGCTTCTTCACTAAGTGCTACAGCAGCACCACTGCAGTGCTGTAAGTGTAGACAAGCCCTTTCTGTGTGATCTTAAGCAAATGATTTACTATATCCTGTGCTTCAGTTACATATCTGTAAAATGGGGTGTTATGGTGTGCTCTCACCACCAAAACAACCCCTCAGGTCAGGACACAGCATTGCAAGGTTTCTTCCAACTTCCAGGAGAGGGAGAGAAAGCCTTCCCTGTCCTGGATTCACCTAGAACTGGCCCCTAGCAGAAGCATCCTGTCTTTTTTTTTTTTTTTTTGTGGCTTGGTTAGCCCTGATTGGCCTCTGCCAGCTCCCAGCCTTTCTAGGTGCTGGAGGACCAACTTGTGCTGGTTCTGCCTGCAGCTGATCACAGCAGGCCTCTCTGGGCAACCCTTGGATATCTGACCTTGCTACTCTTCCCTTCCAGCAGTACATGTTCCAGGGTGGGGCCTTTGGCAGGAGGCAGCAAATGCCTGGTACCCCCCGTCACACAGGGACAGTAATAATGACTGTGAGGCACTCAGATACTATAGTACCGGGGATCATATAAAGTCAGTCAAGAAGATGGTCAGAGTAGCAACTGGTCTAGATGACAAAAAACTAAGAGGAAAAATAAATAGACTAGGTGGTTAGATTACAATGTGTAATAGATGTGGAGCTGTTTCCACACACATAGCTATGGGTATCATTTATAAATACACTATATGCACATGGGTCTTTGTGGTAAGCACCGGGGAAAGAACTCAGGCCCAGACTCACAAAGATATTTAGGTTCCTAACGTCCACTGATTTCAGTGGAAGTTAGGAGTGTAATACCTTGGTGGATCTGGGCCTCAGGGCCTTCTGCTTCAAAACTCAAATCCTTTATCAATTGAGATAACTGAGAATCTCCAATATATCAACTAGTATTAAGTCTTATATCTTCTTTAGATGCCAGGAGCATTGTAACACACAGTTAGTAATGTCCTTACTGTAAGTTATATAGTACTATTTATTTAAATACAAGAAAGCAAAATGATATCTCAAATACACACACACAGGGCAGGGGTATACAGTCACATTACTTGGACTGTAAGCTCTTTGGTGCAGGGACCATCTTCCTGCACAACACCTACCACAGTCTCTCACTGGGGCTCCTAGGTGCTATCTTACACAAATCATTACCAATGATAATAAGTAATAGGCCATGCATTTACTCTTCTCAGGTGTATTTACCCCCCCAAACTTCCTCCTGCCAATGGTCTAGGATTAGTAAGATTCAGTCTGGCCAAAGTAACTGTTTTTATGGACATAAATATGTCTTGAGGAGCTAGAACCAAAATCTCTGGGTAGGAGAGATTCCTAGCTTCCCAGTAAAATCGATGGTACTCACCTCTAGCCCAAGATATCAGGCTTTGGAAATTTGATATTTTTAGGTATAGAAAAGTTATTTTAATCATTTATAGAAGTTTGTGTGCCTCTCTCTGAGTCCTGTATTATTAGACTCCAGGAACTAGGAATGGCTTTTCAGCAACAAGGATATGAAACATAGTTCAAATAGTTTTTTTAAAACTCTCTAAAACTTACATAAAATAGATTTCTGAAACATTTGTGGCAAATACAGAATACTTGATGATATATAAAGATTTTGTCAGTGATCATTTGGCTTACAGAGAGAGAGAGAGAGAGATCTGAATATAGAGAATACCTGATGATGTCTAAACAGTACATATGACATTAATATATAAATCTATATTAAGGTGGGCCCCAGAAATTGCAATCAAGGGTCATGGCATCATTTTGCTAGACATTGAATAGACAAATAAGACACAAGACAGAGCCAGCCTGAGACAGCTTACTGTCGAGGTGTGAGGTTTACAATCTATGGGCCATACACAATGGATCTATGTACTATTACTATTATTCTTTATATTTAAATTTGTAAAAGTATCCAGACTAGGTGATAGATGCTTAATTATAAATTGAAATGCATAATTAGTGTCTGGGTGGGTGCCTACAGATGTATTTTAAAATGTGAATAAGTAAGTAAATTAATAAATGTCTTGAATTGCATATTTTCTCCCCTGGGTATCTCTGAGCACACAAACTGATTGCTTCATTTTCTCACAGTCACGCACCTTTTTTCACAGAAGCCCTTTGTATTCAATCTGTGAAGTTATCTGTGAAAAAGAAGAACTGTTGGACTGTGAGACAGCAATGTGAAATGGAGTGTCAGTAATTCCTTGCATTTATGTATCCTTTGCACCTTTCATGAGATGGTCGAGTTCAGGATCCTGACAAAAGGAAGAAAGGAGAGCAGCAGAATACGGACCCTGTACTTCAGAAAAGCAGACTTTGATTCCCTCAGGTAACTAATGGGCACGATCCCCTGGGAGGCTAATATGAGGGGGACAGGAGTCCAGGAGAGCTGGCAGTATTTTAAAGAAGCCTTGTTGAGGGCGCAGGAACAAACCATCCCGATGTGCAGAAAGAACAGTAAATATGGCAGGCGACCAGCATGGCTTAACAGAGAAATCTTCGGTGAGCTTAAACACAAAAAGGAAGCTTACAAGAAGTGGAAACTTGGACAGATGACTAGGGAGGAGTATAAAAATATTGCTCAAGCATGCAGGGGTGTAATCAGGAAGGCCCAGGCACAATTGGAGTTGCTGCTAGCAAGGGATGTAAAGGGTAACAAGAAGGGTTTCTACAGGTATGTTAGCAACAAGAAAGTGGTCAGGGAGAGAGTGGGACCCTTACTGAATGGGGGAGGCAACATAGTGACAGATGACGTGGAAAAAGCTGATGTACTCAATGCTTTTTTTGCCTTGGTCTTCACAGACAAGGTCAGCTCCCAGACTGCTGAACTGGGCAGCACAGTATGGGGAGGAGGTGAGCAGCCCTCAGTGGTGAAAGAACAGGTTAAGGACTATTTAGAAAACCTGGATATGTGCAAGTCCATGGGGAAGGATATAATGCATCTGAGGGTGCTGAGGGAGTTGGCTGATGTGATTGCTGAGGGAGTTGGCCATTATCTTTGACAACTCATGGCGATCGGGGGAGGTCCCAGATGATTGGAAAAAGGCAAATATAGTGCCCATCTTTAAAAAAGGGGAGAAGGAGAATCCAGGGAACTACAGACTGGTCAACCTCACCTCAGTCCCTGGAAAAATCTTGGAACAGGTCCTCGAGGAATCCATTTTGAAGCACTTAAAGGAGAGGAAGGTGATCAGGAACAGTCAATATGGATTCACCCAGGGCAAGCCATGCCTGACCAACCTGATTGCCTTCTATGATGAGATAAATGGCTCTGAGGATATGGGGAAAGCAGTGGATGTGGTATACCTTGACTTTAGCAAAGCTTTTGATACGGTCTCCCACAGTATTCTTGCCAGCAAGTTAAAGAAATATGGATTGAATAAATGGACTATAAGGTGGATAGAAAGCAGGCTAGATCGTCGGGCTCAACAGGTAGTGAGACCTCCTGCTGGGGGGAAGAGGGTACATCCTGGCAGGAATTAGGAAGTTCTCCCAAGATGCCTCAGTTTGTAGTCCACACCTTGTAGTTCCCAGGGCTGCTGCTGAAGCACACTGGACCTTGGGCTACACCTGCAAGGTCTGACAAATCGCAAGGTGGCAGACCATTCAGTACAGGTGTAAGCAGGGGGTTTGGGTATGTGGAGAGAATTTGGGAAACTAGAATGTTTTAAGAAGAACAGGAGTACTTGTGGCACCTTAGAGACTAACAAATTTATTAGAGCATAAGCTTTCGTGGACTACAGCCCACTTCTTCGGATGCATATAGAATGGAACATATAGTAAACTCCCACCTGTTTATGCTCTCTGTATGTGTGTATATATATCTCCTCAATATATGTTCCATTCTATATGCATCCGAAGAAGTGGGCTGTAGTCCACGAAAGCTTATGCTCTAATAAATTTGTTAGTCTCTAAGGTGCCACAAGTACTCCCGTTCTTCTTTTTGCGGATACAGACTAACACGGCTGTTACTCTGAAACCTGTTAGAATGTTTTAAAAACTAATACCACTGACATGTGATTGTCCAAGTTAGATCCTGAGATAGGGATTTCAAAGTCATGTCACAAAATTAAATCATGTGATTTGTCAACTGTAAGATGTCTAGTGCCACTAAGTTCTGAAAAGTAGCACTCAGTCATAAAGAAGAGACAAATACATCTTAGTTTATTAAAATAGCTTAGATGTTTAGCAAGCAACTTACATTCCTCAGGCTTTCTGGTAGCCTATCAGTGTGCACCATGCTCTCACACATTATAATAAATCTCCTTCAGCAAGGCTAAGCTGTATTTTATTTCTCTCTGGTGGTGTTATGCAGCTGGATCTAAGTTTTAAAGCTTGGCCCTTCCATTTTAAATCAGTCTCCAAATGGTTCATTGTAGCAGATTTCTTAGACTGGTACTGTTAGGATTTTGTTAGCAAGCCCTATAACTACTCCCAGTTCTACTTTATTATTATAAAAGTAGTAAGTCCCTATTGTCAGGGATTTATAACATCATAAAAATACAATTTGCTTTAGAGAAGCTAAGTCCATAAAATGTGTCTGATTTTTCCCAATAAATTTCCAAACATTTGGCTTGGCTTTTTAAAAACTGCATACACAGGGGAGGAAAGTACAGCTTACCTGTGTACATTATAATGGTGTCTTAGTGCTTCTGTCTGTGGAACATACAGGATATGACAGGAAATATAAAATCAATAACTTCTTTATTTGTACCAGTTCCAGCAAGAAAACAACTTAAACACCACAGTGAAGATTTTTGGACATGGGTGCCTAATGTTAGGCTCCTAAATCCATATTTAGATACCTAAAAAGGGGCTAATTTTCCAAAGTACTGAGCACCCAGCAACTTCCATTGAAATAATGGATTCACTGCCACTGATTCCATGTGTAAACTTGGGCAACTGACTTAACCGTTCTGTGCCTCAGTTTACCCGCCTGTATGACAGTGATAACTATGCAGTTTACCATGCAGAAGTCAGACTCAATTACACACTGTTGTAAGTCCCAAATAACACAACAAGTTTTAATGAAAGCACTCAATCATAAAGACCAGACAAATACATCCTTGTTTTCAGTTTGCACAATGAGCTCACTCATTATAATAAATCTCCTTCAGCAAGTCGAGCTGTGTTTTATTCTCTCTGGATTTCTAGATTTACATCAGTTTAACTGAGAACAGAATTTTGGTACTCAGACAGCATAGTGTTTGGGTGCATAAATAGGTGGTCACATTTTCAGGAGTGCCGGGCATGCAGCAGTTATGAGTTAAATTGACCGGGACTGTAGTCATGTAATAACTCCACAGTGACTCTGTGCAGGTGCAAAGGTCTGTGCTAGCAAAATGGCTTGCAGAGTTGGGCTAAAATTTCTACTTCAGTTGTGAATTTCCTGACTTCTATGTAATGAATCATGAGACAGCTATTACTCTTTAACCACAGTCTTTTGTATTCAGATTAAAAATCCAAGTTTTGGTAGTTCCCTAATCTCTGTGCTGCTTTGTGTATATGAGTCAGTTTAGATAATTCTCTAAGGAACCCTGGCAATTATGGGGAAAATAACCTAAATACTAGAGGGTGAATCTCAGATCAAGCCCTATATGTGGCTTCAATATTTATCAAATAATTTTTCTACCCTTTGTCCCAGCTGTGCAGACGTGACCATTTCCTTTCTACCAAACGAACCGGAATGATGCTTGAGACCCTAAAGACAGTAAACATACACAATGTCCCATACTTTAGTTTCTTCTTTGTGGGGAGGGGAGGGTCCTTTTATATTTCAGATCTGCAACCACATGCTGAATGACAGCAGCATTAATGAAATGTAAAATGGATAGTTCTGATGGATAATCGTATAGGGACAGTCAATCTGAAAGAGCAAGAGCATACAGAGAGTAGAAACAAGTGTAACAGGGAGCAGAGGACATTTGATCAAGAATTCTCCACCAGGCATCAGATAAAAAGACAATGAGGGATAAAAGTTTGTCACTTTATATTAACATAATATATGTTTATATGTCACTTTCACAGGGCCAGATTGTGAGCCCCTTGCTCCAACTGGGGAACAGTTACTTGCACAAGCCATTCCATTGGTTTTAATGGGACTGACCTTTTATATGAGTAATTGCTGACCAATGAAGTAGGAGGCTCACAACCTGCCCCAAAGTGAGAGTGTTAAAAGCAAGGGATAACAAGTCAGGTTTCCAGGTTCCTGTTCCTGATTCTGCACTTGTGTGACCATGGGCAAATCACCTGACCTTTCTCTGCATTCATTTATTCACCTATAGATCTGGGCTAGCAATGCTAACTTCTATACTCCAAACTTAAATATTCATTCTGCAAGATATTACCCATGGCATTTTAAATATAGGGAACATCTCACAGACTGGTACGATCATTCAAAATGAATGAAACTTTCTAAAGATGAATGTTAGGAATCTTAATTAATGTCTTTGGAGATTCTTTATGCTAGGCACTACACAAGTGCTATTATTTAGTGTTAAAGCGAATTCTCATTTTATATCCTCTTTTTGTAGGGCTGAGAATCATGAACCTATTTCCCAACATGTGGTACTCAAAATTTAATACTGACTGTCTCTCCCAGGTCCGTTTTTTTTCAAAACTCATAACAATACACCAAACATATTGCTTGAATTTCGTTGCATTTTTCTTTATGCCTTTCCAAAGTATAGACAGAATGAGAGATCAATGTGTCAGACCCTTTGTTCTACAACCTAAGATATGTGCTAAAGAAAACCAAAAGGACTGAAAAATTGATCTTTCAAAAGATTAATGCAACAAAGATCAAGTAAGTAATATGTTCAGTTTACTGATAAGTGAAAGGTGGTATCTGGGAGATGCATTGTAGATGGCTGTGCAATAGAGAAAATAAATAAAGCTGCCTTTCTAGCTCTAGGGGACTCAAGAAGGCATTAGCACCAACAAATAGGCTAGGCAAAAAAAATCTGTGGACCTTCCATGGCTCACTGACCTTGCAGTGCAGTGAAGCTCAAACAATTATACAGATAAGTAGATAGATGCTCAAGAGCCAACCACCTTTGTCTAACTATCAAAATGCATGAGGAGGAGCCTAATGTAGACAAGTTATTATAATAGATTTTCAACAGGCAGCTTTTTAGGCATATTATACTTTGCAGCAGAGTGTAGCCCTGTCCACATCCCTTTGCAGAACTTGTGCTGATGTCCCACACTGCACCCTGACTGTTGCAAATCTTTAAGGAGCATGCCACTTAAATTAATTTCCCTGAGCAGTGAGGTTTCAGCTCCTTCTGTTGCAGTAGTAAATTAAAGGCCAGAAGGGACCATTGTGATTATCTGGGCTGCCCTCCTGTATAACACAGGCTCTAGAACTTCCCCAAAATAATTCCTAGAACAGATCTTATAGAAAAACATCAAATCTTGATTTTAAAATGGCCCTTGATGAAGACCCCACCATGACCTTGGTAAATTATTCCAATGGCTAATTACCCTCACTGTTAAAAAATGTACACCTTATTTCCAGTCTGAATATTTCTAACTTCAGCTTCCAGCCATTCGATCATATTAAACCGTTCTCTGTTACACCGAAGAGCTAGTTGTTAAATATTTGTTCCCCATGTAGGTAGTTACAGACTATATTATAATCAAGTCACCCCTTAATTTTCTCTTTGTCATGCTAAATAGGTTGAGCTCCTTGAGTCTATCACAGTAAGGCAAGTTTCTAATCCTTTAATCATTCTCTTGGATCTTCTTCACTAGAACTAGACACAGCAGTGGTAGTACCACTGCCAAATACAGACATAGAATAACCTCTTTACTCCTACTCGAGATTCCCGTTGATATAGCCAAGGATTTGCATTGGCCATTTTGGCCACACTGGTAGCTCATGTTAGGCTGATTATCCACCATAACCTTTTTTAGAGTCACTGCTTCCCAGGATAGAGTTCCACATCAAGTATGGCCTAGGTTCCTTGTTCCTAGATGTATACATTTACATTTAGCCATATAGACCATTATAAACAGGAAAAAATATAGTTACACTATGATTTAGTGCATTTGTTACGTTATTCATATCCCAAGCAGAGTTTTTATTCTGAAAAGGGAGGCCAGGGACTCCATGAAAGTCACTAGGGACTTTGTTATTACTACTGATTTTACATGGGCTCAGAGACTAATGTGCTGTGTCACAGCATAAAACCCTAAGATAGATACAAAGATAGTCACTACCATTTCTTTTTCACCACATGAGAAAATTCCATACTCATCAGTCAGCCACGGGCTACCCATTCATAGGGAAACTACTATAGCTTATTCTTCTTATGGCAGTGATACTCTGACAGTCCTAGGAATTCCTCTTCAAAGGTATGGCAATCACATGTATTTAAAATTTCTGTTTTCAGTCCAACCATTAAGGTATCTTTCAGCGTAAATTTAAATCAGCACTATCTCAAGAGTAAACACTAATTAATGGCTTGAATAATTGTGCTCAGGATACAATTTGGCTGACAACCACAGCTTTTGTTAACTCTATGATTGCTGTTTATGCCTCATATATTGAAAAATCATGTTATTACCATTGCAAGATAATCAGCATTTACTTAGAAAATTCAGAGGATAAAAACGGCCAGTGTTGCGTACACTAGAGTAACTCTGTGTGACATACTGCATTGCAGCAAGACAGCTAATAATATAGTGAAGCAAAAGCACATTCACTACTATACTGTGGAGAATAGGATGATACCATTTTTGTTTCATGTTTTGTAAGCACTGTTACTTTGGGGGATTTTGTTGTTGTTGTTGTTAAGAGATAAAGCACATTTCTGGCTTGAATAGTAATATATTAAACAGTCAAATGCACCTCTTTTGAATATTATCACTCTGTTATTTGGAGGCATTGTTGAGAGAATTTTCTATCTATTACAGTGCAGTGTTTGATGGCACAGAACACAGGGGATGGAGAATAATGTAACAAGCCTGCTGCAGTAACAATCTCCTGGTTTTAGATTAAAATCAACAAGAATATCCACTGTGGTTTAGGACAATAATACATCATTGGAGGAAGGAGATTTTCAAAGGCACAAATGAGTTAAACACCTATCTCCCATTGACTTTTAATGGAAGTCCAGCACTTAATTGCCGTTTTGTGCCTTTGAAAAATCTCTCTTCTAAATGTTGATTTCGCTGCTTAGCAAGGTTACATTTAACAAAGGCTGAATGTTGCTTCACTGTCTCTGGTGCAATAGGTGGGTGATATCCAATACTGTGTGTAAGACTTGACAAAGTATCCTTAAAATGCCAGTGTGGATATTTGCAGTATTGTTGTACCTATATGGGCCCCAGGATTTGAGAGACAAGGTGGATGAGGTGATATCTTTTGTTGGACCAACTTCTGTTGGTGAAAGAGACAAGCTTTCAAGCTTACCCAGAGCTCTTCTTCAGGTCTGTACTTTTTCCAGACCTGAAGAAGAGCTCTGTGAAGCTTGAAAGCTTGTCTCTTCCATCAACAGAAGTTGGTCCACTAAATGATATTACCTCACCCACCTTTTGTCTTTCTTGTGGATATTAACATATAATGACATTATGAAAGGAGAGCTGATCTAGTTGTAGGTTTATATAAGGTTACTTTTTATTTTGAAGAGTGAACAAAATGCCCCTTGTAGATTACACTGAAATTCTAACACAAGCCTTAAACAATCATCATAAACTTCTCAAACATCCAAAGCAAGGCAAACAGAAGGTTATGGAGATATCAGTGAGGTCAAGAGCTCAGCTGGATTTAAAAAATAAAAGGCTCAAACATTTAGATGGATAATGGAGACTTCCACTGTTGCATCACATAAAAATAAAATAAAAAAAAGGAAGGGATATACATTCTTATGTTTCAGGGCAGAAGGCAACCTCTAGGCCAGGGGTCAGCAACCTTCAGCATGCGGCTCATCAGGATAATCCGCTGGCAGGCTGTGAGACAGTTTGGTTACATTGACTGTCCACCGGCACAGACCCCTGCAGCTCCCAGTGGCCGCGGTTCGCAGTTCCCAGCCAATGGGAGCTGCGGGAAGCGACATGGGCTGCAGGGACATGCTAGCTGCTGCTTCCTGCAGCTCCCATTGGCCAGGAACGGAGAACCACGGACACTGGGAGCTGTGGGGGCCATGTCTGCAGACAGTTAACGTAAACAAAATGTTTTGCGGCCCGCCAGTGGAGTACCCTGATGGAACACAGGCCAAAGATTGCCGACCCCTGCTCTAGGCTAGGATGAAGCTGTCCTTTGGGCAGGTTAGGCTATAACTGCCTCCTGCAGGGTTTCTGTTGGAAACTGGTCACTATTGGAAACAGCAAACTGTACTTGATGGGCTACTGGTCTGATCTGTATAGCAGTTCCTATGTTGAACAGTTGGAGAGAGTCCACAGGCGAGCAACAAAAATCATAAAAGGTTTAGAAAACCTGACCTGTGATGGAAGGTTACACTGAGCATGTTTAGTCTTGGGAAACGAAGACTGAGAGGAGATCTCATAACAGGGTTGAAATATATTAATGGCTGTTATAAAGAGGACTGTGATCAATTGTTCTCCATGTCCACTGGTGGTAGGACAAGAAGTAATGGGCTTAATTTTCAGCAAGGGAAATTTAGGTTAGATATTAAAAAAAACTTCCAACCTATAAGGCTAGTTAAATAAAAATATGGAGATATACCTATCTCATAGAGCTGGATGGGACCCTGAAAGGTCATAAAGTCCAACCCCCTCTGTTCACTAGCAGGACCAAGTACTGATTTTGCTCCAGATCCCTAAGTAGCCCCCTCAAGGATTGAGCTCACAACCTTAGGTTTAGAAGGCCAATGCTCAAACCACTGAGCTATCCCTCCCCCCAAGTTAAGCTCTGGATTAGGCTTTCATGGGAGGTTATGGAATCCCCATCTTCGGAGGGTTTTAAGAGCAGGTTGGAAAAACACATGTCCGGGTGGTCTAGGTGTGTTTGGTCTTGCACTAGCACAAAGGACCGGATTTGATGATTTATCAAGGTCCCTTCCAGCCCTACATTGCTATAATTCTATGTTCTTATGTAATAGGAGATCTTTAAGAATGTTATTAGTACCTGTAAATATTTATATTATGTTAGTACCCAAAAGGTCTGCTCAGTATTGGGGCTCCATTGTGCTGGGTGCTGTGCAAACATGGAAAAGAGACAATATCTTCACTGGAGGACTCCAGTATTCATTCCTAACTGAAGGTGCTTTGGTGACCTAGGTGAAATGTTGATTCCAATAGGATTTTCAAACAGTGTCTTGCATTAAATTTCTGCTCATTCTTAGAAAGTTCAGCCATTTTTTCAGTTATCTTTTTAAAGGAAAGTGTTCACAACTTTATTTTTACCAGAAAAGCAGATTTCCCCCCCCCCCACTCTTGCAATGTTCAAAACCAACTTGATTTTGCTCAAATTTTCAAAAAAATCTCTTCTTGCCAGAGACCAAGCATGTAAAATTTCAGTCTCAAAGGTGAATTTTCTGAAAGTCAGGAGCTTATAAAAATCACTTATATTGTTTCACAACTGTAACAGCAGCATTCAGTAGTAGAACTGACGGGAAATAATTGATTTTGAGAATTTAGCCTTTCTGTTTGTGAACTATCAGTGAAGAGATTGTACCTTTCATTAAGGTGCTTGCTATTGACATTTGTTCAATGCAATTTTTTATGAAGTAATTTCAGCATGTGATTTGCTTGTGAACTGTTTTCTGTGACTTTTCCTTTGAGCATTAGAGTTTCACAATTCAGTATCATTTCTGTTCCCTGATAAGATAAGCTGCTATAATATTTATTAACAACTTCTAGTTCCACCCAAAAGGTAAAATTGATTCCTGTGCAGAGGATTAGCACAAACCATGAGCACCTCTTATGTCCCCCTTAGGCCCTGGCTTAGTATGGCTTTGTGTTCCCCCAAACAGTGCACATTCTTTAAGACATGCATTAGAAGCATCAGGAGTTAAATGGTGTATACCTAAGCTGGGGCTCTGCAAAGGGCAGAATTTCACCCCAGATTCATTTAATTTTGTCATTCAATGAACCTTGATGGTGTGTTTGAAATACGCTCTCAGTGAACATTCATACAAACAAAACTTCCAGTGAATGTTGACAAAAAGTGAATAAAAAGGGGTATGAACATAGTCAAAGATAAAACATATTTAGAAGCAGCCAGAATGTTCACCATATTTGTTTATTTTCACCACGTAATCAGTTGTCTTCAATAGAGAGCAAACAACTAGGCAAAAAAAATTATATATATATAAATAATATGGTACATTTCCTAAGATGTTTCCAAAACCAGTATAGTTTTAATGACAGAGCCCCAGGCATGTGATGGAAATACAAATATAATAATATTACGATAGACTACCTTGTTGGTAGCTTCAGCAAAGAGTACAAGAACTAAATAGACATGAAGGTTAATCTACATGCAGGTATAGGGAATCCCATTAGAATTAAATAGAGATTACTGCCGGAGCAATACTGCAGAAATGATTGAATATTCATTTGAAATTTTCACTGAATTCACTCTGTGTTTGTGGCACTTTTGTGTATCCTTTCCACAAATATCCTAGTGAACAAGGTTACTATAGGCTTGTGCATTGAAATAATGAATTTGAAACCGATATTGCAGGATATTCACAGACAACAAATTTGAAATGCAGAATTATAAGTGATTGCAGTAGCATCAAAAAGTTCCAATTGGGCATCGGGAGTGTTCACAGAGGAGATCTGATTCTAAGCGTTCACTTCATCCAGTCAGGGATCATAAATATAACCTATGGTCTGTAGGTCCAGTCAAAACAGCTCAACTTTCAAATGCTGAATACTCAAAGCAATATTTTCAGTGAACAGTTGGCTGTATCACTGGCTGAATTATGTTTGCTTGGAAATTATTTTATAAATGTTTTATGCAAACAAATTAATAGAAATCATCTGTTCCCTGTTACTTCTTGAATAGCAAAAAATCTGAAATGACTAAACTGGGCATTGTTTCCCCAGTGTTAGCTGTGGCGTATTGGCAGGGGATTGTGGCCGCTTGGTTACTCTCATTGCTGGATCCCTTTTCTGGATGAGTAGCATTTACAAATGTATCCAATTCTGTGTCAAAGAGAGTGAAAGTTGCTGTCTTCTGCTACTTTTACAATTTCCATTTTACTCTACTGCCATTTGCAGCATTTGTGAAGTATGATATATAAGGTCTTTGTTGTTTCATTACATTAATATGTCACTGTAGTATTCTAGTGAAGTGGTAAAATGTTTTCAGATACCTACAAAAACTCAGTGCTCCCTGTTCAAGGGATTAACCTTCAAGATCCAAACTGCTTGACCAATTTGAAATCTGTTGCAGAGTTTACCAGGGAACTGTGGGTAAATATTAAAGTGCACCAGGTGTCTGGAGATGCATTGACTGCCCTGTATTTAACTCTTATCAACTTCCTGCAGTGTTCTGCCATAGAGTGCAGTTGTAGATGCTCTTATTTTAGTTTAATACTGTATATTTGCACCATCATCTAATCCTTAGGATTTTGGTTTGCAGGGAAAACACTGTAGTTCTGCTCGAAAATACCATTTTCCCACCAGTAACCTTGAACATTTTTCTATCCCGCTAGGATGACAAAATGAAAAAGACCAAAGCAATGTGATCTTCCTTCAAAGTCATACGGACAAAAGAACTGTATTGTGTGAGTAAGCAGAAATGCTGTGTGCGTGGGAGTCTGAGGATGGGATTCACCAGGGGGCATTTGGGCTGAATAGTGCAGTGCCTAACTTTTAGGCACTCTGCTGCTGCCTGGATCCACAGCCCTGAGTTTGGCCTGCAGGCTCCCTATACAATGCATGGGGAGAGTGAGGCACTTCGGAAAGGGAATCACAGAAGCCAGAATGCTGAGCAGGGAACAGCCTAAGCTATTCAGTAGGAAATGCTGAGTAGGAGGGTGTGGCTAGAGCCCCACCCCTAAAGGGGAGTTAGATGTCTAACTCCAGGCTGGAGGGAGGCACTTCCTTCCACCTGTGATTCACAGCCATGAAATCTCCTCCTGGAGTTAGGTGCCTAAGGCAGGTCAATCATTTCTCAAGAAACAGTGAGGAGGTACTGACTCCCTTTTCCCCAATCACCCAGTGGTAAAGGCACTCACCCAGGTTGGAGAAAACCTGAGTTGAACCTAGTTTCCCAGTTATGTGGCCAAAGCTCTAGGCGTGGGGAGGAGAATATGCCTTTCTCACGCTCTCCTGTTGAAGCTGTTCCCCTTTGTATAAATACTTAAATAGTCGTCGGAACAGGGACTTGAGTCTCCCACATCCCAGATGAGCGCTCTAACCACTGGGCGATAGTCAGTATCTTGCCTTTTCTCTCTGTGACCCTCTTGAGCCCTGGAATTCTGGGAAGGGTAGACTGGGGCAGAGGGAGGGGTCAATGGATAGGGACTTGTGTCCATGAGCCAGGCCTGCTGGGGGGATATTTAAGAAGTAACTTGTTGCTGTTTTTGAGAAGTGAAGGACTGGGAGAGAGCTAGTGTGGGACTCTTCACAGAGCCCAGGGTTTCCTTACACCCATTGCTTAATTTGTAATGAAAGAGGTGCGAGGGCTCAAGCAATTAGGTGCTGGGACTCAAGAAATTGCTTTACTTTCATAACTGACATGGCAAGCCCAGAGGTGCTGGGGCTATGAACTGCCAAGCCTAGAGGTGCCGTGGCCCAGCCACCGTAAGCTCCAGCACAAATTAAACATTGCTTACATCACAGTTGCCTTATCTTCCTCTTTGTGGACATGTACCGCCAGTGTAAGTTTGAATAGGCACAAATGCCCCTTTCACATCTGCCCTATCTGCCAATAGCTGCATTTTCAAACCTGAGCCCAAGATCTAGCACTAATGGGTTACAAACAAACAAAGGGAGGGATTTTCAAAAGCTCACAGCATTGAGCTGTCTTTGTTCCCACTCAAATCGATGGTAAAACTCCCATGGATGTCCAGTGGAATCAGAGTTAGGTCAATGCTAATCATTTTTGAAAATCCAACACAGAAATTCTAGGAAATGTTCACAATGTCTCCTTTTTTGGTCATACACAAAAGCAAAACTGGCTGAACCGTTCAAAACCATTCCTGTAAAAATACATAATTAATTGCATTCTAGTCAACAAAAAATCCATGACTCACCTTCAGTGTAATGCAATTTGAAACAGCCATTAGAACGGACGGGGTGGGGGGCAAACTTTTGGGGCCAAGGGCCACATCTGGGTGGGGAAATTGTATGCAGGGCTGGTGCAGGAGGGAGTGCAGGGTGTGGGAGGGGGTGCAGTGTGCAGGAAGGGGCTCAGGGCAAGGGACTGGGGTAGAGGAGGGCTGCGGAGTGTATGAGGGGGCTCAGGGAAGGGGGTGGGGTGTAGGAGGGGTGCAGAGTGCAGGATGAGGCTCAGGGCAGGGGTGCAGACTGAGGGAAGGGGCTCAAGGCAAGGGTTGGGGTGTGAGGGGTGCAGCAGGGAGCTCAGGGTAGGGGGTTGGTGTGCAGGAGGGATGCAGGGTTTACGAGCGTGCTTAGGGCAGGGATTTGGGGTGCACTGGGGTGCAGGGTACAGCGGGGGCTCAGGGCAGGGGGTTGCGGAGTGGGGTATATGAGGGGGCTCAGGGCAGGGAGTTGGGGTTCAGGAGGGGTGTGAGGTGCGGGACAGGGTGCAGGAGGGGTTTGAGCTCTGGCCCGGTGCCGTTTACCTAAAGCTGCTCTGGGGTGGCAGCAGCACGCATCGGGGTCAGGGCAGGCTCCCTGCATGCCTGCCCTGGACCCGGCCCCGGCCCCCCACCGCTCCAGGAAGCGCTGTGGACCCTGAGGGGGGCCTGTGTGCGCTGCCCTTGCCGCACCTCCAGGTACCTCCCCCGAAGCACCCATTGGCCAGGGTTCCCCATTCCCGGCCAATGGGAGCTGTGGGGGAGGGGGTAGTGGTGCCTGGAGGCAAGGGCAATGCCCTCTGCCCCCCCCCCATCCGAGGGCCACTTCTGAGAGTGGCGTGGGGCCTACAGCGCCACGGGGGGCAATCCCGCAGGCCGGATCCAAAGCCCTGAGGGGCCGGATCTGGCCCGGGGGCCGTAGTTTGCCCACCCCTGCATTAGAAAGTCATCATACAATGGAAACAATGAATGCTCCTAATATATTTTTTAAAGTTGCACTGCTGAGCACAGGTGTAATAAACTGTCCACAGATTAATTCATTTGGTGCTCAGTGAAACAATTTTAATTATGATGAACTAACGAGATTTTAATGGATTTTCATAAGTATCCCTATGCAAATTCTATTATAATGCAGCAATTAATTTACAAATGTACTGTGATTTCAGCAGGTGAGGTAACTGACAATGTAAAGTTTGTGCAGGGATTTACTGTGAGACTGCTGAAATCAAATGGACAGGTGCTTTGGACAGGATCTGCCTAGCTTTCCCTGGGAAGGGTGTGTATGTGTTGGTGTGTGTATTTGTGTATGTATGTACAAACTAGACTCAACTATTAGCTGAAATTCCCTTCATAAATACATAATACAATCAATGAGAAAATGAGTGGAGGAGTAGGTCATGTTTAGTAGAGTTGAGGGCAATTTTTCGGCCAAAACCTTTTTACAAATTTGTGGCAGCTGAATTGAGTCAGAAAAAAAAAATCCAAAAAAGTAAATGATGAAAATATTGAAACATTTAGTTTCAATATTTTTAAAATGAAACATTTTCAATTTTTCAGTTAGACGTGACTTTTGGTTTCATAGTTTCCTTTAATTTTGTAAAAGTAAAATTAAATTAAAGTTTTAAAATGTTTGAAATCAAAATGAAATGTTTTGTTCAACCTACAGGGATTTTTTTTTTTTTACTTTTTGATTTGCCAGAAATTTAAAAAAATCATAGTTGATTTGACCCAAAACAATTGTTGTAATTTTTCAGAATCTCCAGAGAACCAAAAAATCCATTATTTACACAGTTCTAATTTTTAGCTCATAACCAGGACCAGAGAAAATTGATTTACAAAAAATAATAATAATAAAAAATATATGGAGATATATCTATCTCCTAGAACTGGAAGGGACCCCAAAAGGTCATTAAATCCATCCCCCTGCCTTCATTAGTAAGGCCAAGTACTGATTTTTGCCCCAGATCCCTAAGTGGCCCCCCTCAAGGATTGAGCTCACAATCCTGGGTTTAGCAGGCCAATGCTCAAACCACTGAGCTATCCCTCCCCCCTATAAAATTTAGACATCCCTTTGAGGCACAGTTCCACTGGGGCTCTCCTCTTCTGCTAGGAGAGAAGAGTTGCTGCATTTGGCCTCCACAAGACACAACCTGTCCTTGCTCCATGAGCTGGTGTGAAGAGAGGTGGAGCCAGAGCTTTGCCTAATTCCCCCCGCCTCCCCTTTTGCTGATTCTCTGCCTGCTTACCCCATTTGCTTAGATGCGTATGCTGGGCTCAGGGAACTTTTCTCATCCTACCATGCAGAGCCCTTTGCTGAGGTGTTCTTGGTGGCTCCCCCAAGGCCGTGGGCCTTGTACTTAGCACTCATTTAAGATGCATGGAGCAGTTCATTATTTCAGGCTGACTGAAGATTCAAGCAGATGTCCCTATATAGCTTAAACGTGGGGGCATGTTTTCAAGCTTTTCTTCACATCCTCAAGAGCTAATAACTTCCAAAACCACAAAACAAATAGAAAGCTGAGAGTCTGATCTCGCCACATGCATACAGGAGCCAGGGATGTGGTGCCTATGCCTTAATCTGGCTCCAATGTGGGCTGCTGCATGGCTATGTAGAACCAGCCCACAAAGTAGCTTGACATTTGGAAACTGACATTTGCTGTCTGCATTCCTCTCTGTAGAGCTTGCTTACTAGAGGGTTCTTGCTAAAATCATTCAAGCAGTAGCGTTGTCCCACAAAATAATCTTTGGCCTAGGAAAGGTACACCAGGCTGGGAACTATGAATTCTAGCTGCTCCCACACTAACTGGTGTCAATAATTCAATGCCCTTTAAAATTCATATTATTAAGCATGATCTCATATCTCACAGAATCTTGACACATGCTGGGATTAGAATTCAGGGTTGAGGTTTTCAAGGCCAGTATTAATTGCAATATTATAAAGTTGTGTGGCTAAATCCCTTAGCTAGCTTTGAAAAGCTTGGCCCATATCTCTAATATAGCAGACCCTTAACTCATCCTGCAAGAAAGACTGCTGCATCCATGTGCTTAGCTGTGCTGTCCATAAAATGGTGCATACATAGTACATCCATAACTCCCTGTTTCAATGTATTATGCCCCCTCATCCTGTGGCATGTCCACAGAGGATAACAACCTAAGCATGCTGCCTGCTCTTATGGCTATAAATTTGTGCTGAAGGTCACAGGGTTCAAAAACTGATGAGTTTGGGGACATAAATGCATATAACAGAACACGGATTCACTTTAAAAAAAAAAGTACATGCAGGAAATTAGATACAAAAACTGCGTACAATAATGTTATTGGGTTGTAATTTTAGGCATTCAAAAGTTAGTAAATGCCACAATTAAGGTTGCTTGTGGAGACTTAATTCTGTCCTCTGGTGTGTATGTATTATGATATATGCAGTGTTGTTGTAGCTGTGTTGGTACCAGGATAGTAGAGAGACAAGGTGGGTAAGGTAGTAGCTTTTATTGGACCAACTTCTGTTGATGAGAGACACAAGCTTTCAAGCATACAGAGAGCTCTTTTTCAGGTCTGGGAAAGGTATTCACAATGTCACAGCTCAATATGAGGTGGAACAGATTGTTTATCATAAGCAGTTAACACATATTTCAAGGGACCATTCAAGGTGAAGTGACCAGTTATGGCCTTTAAGTACATGATCACATACTATTTTCTTCCACAGAACCCATCTCATTGACTTTTGTGATGCTTTTGCTGCCCGAGTACATCTCATTGCAGGATCAGGGCCACGGCAATCAGTATGATCAGGAACTTTGTTTTTCATCCAGACTGAACACAGAATATGAACCATATGAGGTTATCCCAACCTTGTTAATGGTAGGGACTTTTTTCTTTGGCAAAGGACATAGATTCATAGACTCTAGGACTGGAAGGGACCTCGAGAGGTCATCGAATCCAGTCCCCTGCCCTCATGGCAGGACCAAATACTGTCTAGACCATCCCTGATAGACAGATGGAGATTCCACAACCTCCCTATGCAGTTTCTTCCAGTGTTTAACCACCCTGACAGTTAGGAACTTTTTCCTAATGTCCAACCTAACCTCCCTTGCTGCAGTTTAAGCCCATTCCTTCTTGTTCTATCCTTAGAGGCTAAGATGAACAATTTTTCTCCCACCTCTTTATGACACCCTTTTAAAGGAGAACCTAAGGAGAACCTACTCTGATGATTATATAGATTTTTGGATTAGATTGAGTAAAAAAATGAACAGGGGAGGCAAAACCAAATTTCCTGAAAGATGCACATTCCTACTTTCCAGAAAACACTTCACCCCTCCCCCCCCAACTTCAGGAGCAATAAGAACTGGGGCCCAGATCCTCAAAGGCACCCAACTCCCAAAGGCCTAGGATCTAGCTCCATGTATGATTCAGATGGAACATTTCCCATAAATTGTGGCTATTTCTTGTTAAATGTTTTCAGAGCAAATGTCCTGTGCAACATAAATCTTGATTATATGTTTATTTCAGTTGTTGGGTACATTGTCAGGAGGATAATAAGGATAGTGGGGATGGGGAAGATTTATCTGGCTAGTAAAATCATACTGTGTTCAGACTCCCTGTAGAGCGTTTATTGACTCTGCTGCCAGCAGAGATTAGTGCAATGCAAAACTGTTAAATACACATCCCAGCACATCCCTGTATTTAAGTGGTTCAAATAATTAGCAGTTCTCTGTCCTTCCATTACATCTTTATTCCAGCTGGCAGAGATACATTTTTAAAAATGCACTTCTTTGTAAGCCTCTCCAATCCATATTTGGATGTAAAGGGTTGCACTGGGCATGCATTCCCACTGGATAAACAACCTATACAACTCGGCTCTCCCTAAAATGACAAAAGCCTCATTTCACATAGTGCACCTAAAATGTGTTTACATTGTATGACAATGAAAATACATTAAAATACCCTCCAGTCCTCTTTCTACAGTTAGCTACTGGCCAAATACCCACCTGGTGACAGAGTATGTAGACAGGTTTCAGAGTGGTAACCATGTTAGTCTGTATCAGCAAAAACAACGAGGAGTCCTTGTGGCACCTTAGAGACTAACAAATTTATTTGGGCATAAGCTTTTGTGCAGAGATTTAAAAGACTAGGACTATTCAGCTTGGAAAAGAGATGACTAAGGGGAAGTGGGGGGGGGATATGATAGAGGTCTATAAAATCATGAATGGTGTAGAGAAAGTGAATAGGGAAGTGTTATTTACCCTTTCACATAACACAAGAACCAAGGTCACACAATGAAATTAATAGGCAGCAGATTTAAAACAAACAAAAGGAAGTATTTCTTCACACAACACACAGTCAACCTGTGGAACCCAGGGGATGGTGTGAAGGACAAAAGTATAACTAGGTTCAAAAAAGAATTAGAGAAGTTCATGGAGGATAGGTTCATCAATGGCTATGAGCCAAGATGGTCCAGGATGCAACCCCATGCTCTGGGTGTCCCTAAGCTTCTGACCCCCAAATGCTGGGACTGAAAGATGGGATGGATCACTCAAAATTGTCCTGTTCTGTTCATTCCCTCTGAAGCTTCTGGCATTGGTCACTGTCAGAAGACAAAGAAGCATCCGAAGAAGTGGGCTGTAGCCCACGAAAGCTTATGCTCTAATAAATGTGTTAGTCTCTAAGGTGCCACAAGTACTCCTGTTCTTTTTGCAGATACAGACTAACACGGCTGCTACTCTGAAACCTGTCAGAAGACAGTATACTGGGTTTGATTGACCATTGAGCTGACCCAACATGGCCATTCTTATGTTCTTACCTCAGATTGCCTGGCATACAAGAAGTTGCAGATAAGGGGCAAAAGAAATAAGGCTATAAACGTCTGAACTACATGCTTCTCTGCTGAAAGGCTTTGCATTAAAAACAGAAGATTTGTGCTTCAAGATGTGAATGCCCCTTTGGTTGGAATTTTCTATTCAAGGACCTCCAAAATAGCCTGATTTGTTAACTTTGCAGGTGCTTGTGTGTTTTATTACAGCCTTGTATGAATGGTGCTCTCTCTCAACTTTGCTGTGTGCAGTGCTGTAAGCATCTCTCTCTTCTGTTATTCTGTTCTTTCATGGCAATAATGGTCCTCTATCCCCCCCTAGAACTGGCACAGAATTCCAGGGCTGTGTGGGGGACAAAAAAGGAGGAGCTGATCATTTAAAAGCTCAAACCCTAAAAGGTACTATGCACATGCAGTGGATGGGTTGCCAGCTTTTTAAAGTTGACTCTATGATGTGATGGAAGGGAGTGACGTCAAAAGGATGAACATCAACAAGTGATAGAATGACAAGAATATAAAGAATGCAATGTCCTGTGGCTGCAAGACCTGATGGACTCTAGATCCATCACTAAATCCAGCAAGAAGCTAGTATTAGCTTTTGATTTATGTAGTGCCCACTGCAGGACTCAAAGCACTTCTCAGAATTCTCCCACGTACTTGTGGGGATCACTTCTTTTCATCTGACTCCCGACTACAGTCACTTATAGGGTGGAAAATGGCAACCATTAATTGGAGCCAGTAAACAGTATTCAGCAGAATCTACCTCTTTGAAAGCTGCTGCCTTCAAATTCTCTGCTGCTGGTATCACTGTATGCTCTCAGGCAAAAGGCCTTCACATGGTTAGCTGTGGAAAATCAATCTCAATTCCCAGAAGATAGAACTGCTGTCATAGAGGGTTACTTAGCACTAGCAGCCACTTTTTCAGATCGAGACTCTTGAAGAGAAATTCAAAATGCAAAGATTGGCTTATAGGGATGTGTGTGGGTTCAGGTGTTTGAATTTCTGTTTCAAGTGTGACCTTTTATTATTGGTATTCCTATGTGAACATCCCTCATCTCTTTGTGCATATCTCTTATATATATATATATTTTTTTTTTCCCAAGCTTTTTTAATGCCTGAGGGAGCCATGTATGAGGCTGTGCAATGCATGGGCTCTCTTATTCCACCATCCAGGAACTGACCTAGCATGTGACTGGAGCTCACACTACTTTGACCTCATACATTGGAGAATTGCCCACTGAAGTCAATAGGAGTTTTTCCACTTACATTTATGGTAATTGGATCAGGCCCGAAACAGCTGGGAAGAATGCATGTATAAATGCAAATAGTGTAGCCAACTAGACACTGTGCATATACATCAATGTGTGTATGTGTATTAACCCATTCTGCTGGACAGAGCATCACTGATTATCTTTGTATTATGGGCCCTCTATTGCTAGCATTTAGCTGAGATTCTCCAAGTTGCAGATGCCGGTGCTTTAGAATCAAGAGGCTCTCAGTGTTAGCTCCACTGCTGACATGACACTTCAAATAGCCACAGTGTGCGGCATAGTGAGGAAGATCCTTGTAGGGGGGGAGGAGACGGATAGTTTGAAGTCACTTCTCCCCTTCTGCAGGTTTACAGGTGGATTACATATGAATTTCAGTTAGTTTGATTGTTTTGGTCTTTATTGGGGGGGAGTTTGCTTTAGACTGAAACATATTCAGGACTCTAGTGAGACAGTAAAGGTATTCTGAGTGGGTTAGAAAACCATGTTCATGCTTATGATTATAAAGAGATGGGGTCTGATCTGACTCCAGTAGGAGTCAGTGGCAAAACACCTGCTGATTTCTCTGAGAGTATATTGGATGCTCATACCCCCCCCTCCCAATTCATCCCCTAACTTCACTGGGACTCTACGGGGCTAAACAGATTATACCCAGAAGAATGTCTTTGCAAATTCAGGGTCACATTTTATAAAACAAAAGGAAATTTCATTTTGGGAGGAAGCAGTTTGAGCATGGAACTAACAACTAGAAACTTCTGCATTCCTACCCTAGCTATGTCACTGACTTTTCACATAGCCTTGCCAAGCCATTTAACCTCCTTCCCCTCTGGAAAATGGACATAATAGTATTTATGTGCCTAATTCACAGTAACAATGAGGATTAATTAATATTTGTACTTTGAAAGTGGCACATACAGCCGTTCACTCTAGCAATTCCTTACTTCTGAGTGTGCAACAGTGCAATATGAATATTCCATTAACTTGATTTCTTGTGTGGACTTACAATATTTTTGGTAGAGCACCAGTGCATGCTGAAATTATGCAGATAGTATTGTCTTTTCTCCTTCCCAAAATTGCTACAATAGAGTATTTACTTATTTATTTGGGCAGATATTATTTATAATCATCGGTATCAGCATAAAGTACTCAGGTAACAGGGTTAAAAGAAAATAATAGTTATAATATGGCATTGTTCTCCGAGGACATTCATAAATCTTCTTCAGTCCAGATTAGTTGATAAATCCTTCAAAGAGGTGTCCTAAAGATTTTGAGAAAGACATTGTTTTATGTTTTTACTGGCGGTGGAAAATTAATGCTAGCATAAATGTTGTCTCAGTTGACATGTTTAAACAAATGAGCTTTACTGAAATGATGCTGGTATTGTGCTTTCTATCATCCAGGAGAAAGGGGTTGGCTAAGATTTGTCTCAATATTAAAAAACAAAACAAAAAAGGAAACAAGTAGGTCACATTCTAGTTTAATCATCTGTAGCATTTTTAAAGTGTTTCGAAATGACTCAGATACCTACATCTGACAGTTAACTCCTGAGCATTGCCAGTTTTTTTCTAGACATCAGCACCACATTGAAGCCTTGTATAGAATTCTATAGTAAATCTTGAGATCTGGCTTATATTATTCCCATTTTTCATGGAGTTTGCCATGTGGCTCATATGTGTCAAATCACATTGTTATAAAGGCTTGGTAACCCACATGTCCTTTAAAAACCAGCAATTAAAAGTGGTCAAGATTTACAGGTAAATAAACATAAGTTACCTGATTTTCAGAGGTGCTGAGTACCCACAACATCCACTGAAGTCAAGGAGAACTACATGATTTCAGCTTTCATTTAGGACCCTGACTATGGACTTAAGTGCCTGACTTCATACAGATCATTTTGGCCGCAATATTCATGGAACAACTTTTGCGCTATCAATGCCATATATAAACAGAGTTGCAACATAATGCATGAAATTACGTAAGTTATTTATTCTTTATAATGTTCTGAATGTCAAAAAGTCCCATTGCTATGAATGGAAATGTACGCTTCTGACTGAAATCATACATTCCTTACTTGAGTGCAAATAAGTGTTTTGCACTGGGAGTACTTGTCTGGCTACATTATATAAGCTAACTTTGAATTTTGGGAGCTAGTGTTTTATGGGCAAGGCAGAGAACAGGTAGGGTGATCACGTGTCCCGGAAAACCCCAGTTTTCAGGGTGGTACTAGGGCCTCCATCAGTTTTGCAAGAGGTGATTGTTCTCCGGTTTCTGTAACCCCTTGCACATTCTGGCCATTGAAAAGCCACTGGTCAGCTGAGCTGAAATTGACAACAGGCTTGCTGAGCACATATGATCCTCAAAGACACACTCCAACAAGGCCTATCATATGTTGCCATCATCCCCTTCTACTTCCCTAGAAGTTCTTTCAGGGATTTTCTTGCCTCCTTAGAACAAGTAACTCTCTGCTTCAGCTGTCAAAAGCCTCCTATGTGCACTCTCCTCACACTCCATCAAACCCATTTCTGCTACAGTGTCCTGATTTTTCACTTTGAAAGTTTGGTTATCTCCACACAGGTGAGGGAGAAAGTCAGTGGTTAGCAAACAAACTACTAAGTGATTACTCAGCTATGAAAACAGGAAACCTCAGAAGAAGAATATTTAAATATTTCCAAAACTGAACTATAATTATTTTAGCTAAAATGTAAAAGAATGATGAGTGTCTTAATAACTGCTGAAACTGCAGATGGTTATAAAGAAATCGGATAGAGGAGATGGGAGAAAATGTGTGTTTTTCCCAAACTTTCAGCAGGATCTAAGATCGCAGGGAACAGCAGAAAACAAAGTGAAAATGGTTTCTGCTTAGCTGGGCTAGACAAACTTTTTCAAACACATGGAATAGAATCAGCCAGTCCTAGGCAAATGACAAACAGCATGTGACCCACTCCCTGTGGTATATTCTCAGACCCAGTTTCAGAACAGCAATCGACCATATATACAGAAGAATGATAATCTTTACAGATACCCAGATAAATGAAAAAAATTGCAGAAAACTACTATTGGTACTTGATGAACATAACAACATTTGAGCAAACCATTACAGGGTAATAGATGCAGTTTAAGTACATACCAAGGCAGACATTGAGTATTTTTGTGGTTCAAGTTGAAACTCCTTGCAGAGCTGTAGTTTTAGCATTAGTGTCTCCACATCATGTTTTCATTTCTCAGAATTCCATTGCACTTAATAGAGAGCTTGCACCACTGATTTTAATAGGATTTATTTTAGTTCATACTGCATATTAGTACTCATACCTACATGGGTAGAGTAATGCGGTTATCACTGTACAAAAACGATTCAGCTGTAATTAATTGTAATGATTCAGCTGAAAAATATTCCTAGCGGTATTCATTAACTACAATGGCTTACTGTTTTTTTTCATGACATGGTTATTCCAGAGGTTTTTTACATAAGATCCCTTCCCTTTTTCCTTTGTGGCTTGCACCTAGTGACTTTTCTCTGTTCTGGGGAAGATAGCTGGTGCTCTCTGTCAAACTGATCAGTGCCATTCTTGGATTAACCAGAGAGATGGTGATTTGAGATAGTTTCCTCACCAGGGTTAAAGCTGCTTCTGCGGTACTTCCACCTAATTTGGGGTCAGTGAGTGAGATTTCAGAGCTGAAAAAAGAACAAGGGTCCTTCACGTAGCAATGCAGAGCACTAACCATAGGCCCGCTAGAAATCATAATTTGTTTGAAATATAGCCCTTCTTTGTTATTCCATATTCTATTTAGTACACAAAATCCCAATGCTGGGAGTTGGACACCTGCCCAATTGATCTCAATGGGACTTTGTGTGGTAAGGAGAAGGTAGTTTATGTAATGTTGCATATGATCAAACTCTTTAATGAAACCCCAGTTTTATTGGTTATGAAAAACAGCCCTCTTGTGCGTGGTAAAGTTCTGCAGAATCTTTAAATCTCTATGTTCTGGGCTGCTCAGATGGTATTTCCTCTCCAGCAAGCTGTTCCAGAGCCCGTCATCAACATCAAAAATGTAATGCATACTTTTTGCAGCCAATAAAATGGTTAAACCTTCAATGCCGTTGAAAAGATTATATAAAGTTCATAATATTTATAATATTTTTGTAGCTGCAGAGCAGTAAAAATCACTTGCTGACTGGGGGCACTTCATTATTTCAATAATATTGCAAAGAAATAGGCACTGTTTAGATTAAGTGCAGCACAATGGGGGTTGCCGGTAACATTTAATTACAAATTTAAATGCCTACAAGTTTGAGTGCACAGAACAAAACAAGAAAACATCATAATTCATATTTTATTAATGGCAACAATGACCCATCCGGCTATTGTTCCTTATGGCAGATCATGATCAACTAGAGCACAAACCGTAATGCTATAATGAAAACTGTGTTAAGCCCACATTTATGTATTACTGACTGTTCCCACTAACCAGGCTACATGGGGCATTCAGCGTTTAAATAAGTTACAACTGTAAAAAAATTCTTTTCCTTACCCATGGAAACTACTTGGCATTTCCTGGATCACACACTGCAGGTATTTCAAAACGCATCCTTTTGTTTCATTGCCATTTCCACATACTGCTTATTTTTCATAGGGTTTGGATTTTCTAGTGGTACATGGGGGTATCCTTCCGTCTTTAAAAAATGCTGCACCAGAAACTGGGGTTTAAATAACTAGAAAGTAATTGAAAGTTAAAACAGTCACGTAAAGTTACCAAGTTTGTGATCAAGAATTTACCCTGAAGATAGTGGGTCTTGTCCAGAATTAGGCCCCAGTTAAGTAGCATTGAAGCACAAGCTTAACTTTAAGAATATAATTAAATCCCATTGACTTCAAAGATACTGAAGTTAAGCATTTGCTGAAGTGTTTTGCTGAATTGGAACCATACATTCTCCTTTTCGACATACATGCCATTCCAACACGCCAGTTTCTGAAAGGATGAACTCAAGCCTACAAAGCCAAATCAGGATCTAACACAGGCCATGTTATTTCAATTTGCATCTTCCAGGGAGTTCCCTTAGTTCCCTTTACAGTTACTATTTTTAAAAATGTTTTGAGAGATTAAGAACTAAAACCCAGAGCATGGTATGTTAAGGTAAACATATACAATGACTATAGCACAAAAGTCCTTAAAAAGGTTACAGTGTCCCTATATCAAAACAAAACTTCTCTGTAGCATTGTCTAGCAACTCTAGAGCTTTCACAGTAACTCAGGTGCACTTGCATTGCAAAGAGGCTTCAAACATTTGTAACGTTGCAGTGAATTAGAAAGTACAAAGCAGATTTTGCAAATGGAAAGGGATAATTTATTAAAGCATTGTTGGTCTATCCCTCCAGTAATAGCATCAAATCCCACCCTATGTGATCCCTTGAGGTCAGTGAGCTTGCATGGGTATTTAATCATCACAGGTTTTATTCCATATGCAGTTCCCTTGAGGCTCAGTTTCACTCCAGGACTTCTGCCAGTATGTAAGAGGATCTGAACTCTGTTCTGAAACTTACACATCAGCTGTACCGCTGAGCTATTTCTTTAAGGTTAAGGGTGGCTCATTACACACTGCTGTGTGGCTCATATGCTGAATAGCACTACAGGTTAGGTGAATATGAAGGATCAGATTTTCAGAGGTGATTATGAGCATTTTTGGGGGTCCCATTTCCTATTCATTTGGATAGGAAATTGGACATTCAAATGCACTTGGGTGTCTTCAAAAATCTCAGTGAAAAAAAAGCTTACTTAATCATTTTACATTTTCGGAACCTAGCATTAGCAATTGTATTTAACAGATTTTTTAAATCTTGTGAGTGGTAATTTGTTTGCATCGTCTCTATAGTATTTGTAGCCTCCCTGTCTAGTGTTTCTTATTTCAGTATTTGTTGGTAATTTTTATTGGCATCTGTTCCATGTGAGTGGACTATAGCTGATTCCAGTGCCGTTCTACTGAGCAGGGTCACTAAAGTGACCAGAGCGGTGATCAGAGATTGCAAACTGCCTTCAGTGCTCAGCAGTTGGAAATTAATGTGCTTGAAATTCTGCAGCTGTTTACAGAAAAATGGTTCTAGTGTGACTCAATCCTCATTCTCTCAAGGAAACATCTGCAGAATACAAACATTAGGGGGAAAATCTCACCCATGCCTTGTAATGTTCATTATTTTCACAGCTAACTGTAAAATGTAAAGCAAACTTTAGCAATAGGCTGCATGCTTAGTGTTCTTTTTTGCATGCTGATACCCAGAATGCTTTTCCAGCTCATAGTAGTTCCGTGTCAATGCCTGTAACTAAACTCTTACAACAAACTGAAAACTTTGGCTGTGATTGTGTGTCCTCTGAATTCTACAAAAGGATTTGCCAGGAATAAGAGTGGTAGGTTTCCCCTGACATTTAGCCTAGATATCCATGTGTGCAAGATCAAATGTAAAACCTTCATTAGGATATAACAGCAATGAGAATTATTTATTTGATGACCTGTGGCAGCCAGAACAGATTAATTTAAGTAACCATTTGGCATTATTTTCGTGTCCAATGCAAACAACTAAAGATGGACCTGAAATAAACCCTGATTCTGAACACTCCTGAATTTTGGAGTTTGATATTTGGACCAGAACAATCCCAAAGTTTATGGTGTTGGGATTTGGCCCGTTATAGAGAGAGGTTCACACTGTGAACTTGGATGTGAACCTAGATGTGGATCTGGGATTTTGTTTTAGACCCATCTCTAGAAACAATGAATTCTAACAATCCAGTCCCTGAATGAGATCACGTGATGCTGGATGTCTGAAAAGAATTAGTGTTGAATAAGGGAGATCAACCCATTTGTCACTCATTCCAGGGGAAATAAGAGTTCTTACAGTTTCCTCCACATTTCTCTCTTCAGGCAAATTGTCTTCCAAATAGTACTCAGACACCTCTAGGTTCTATAGCCACAATTACATTCTTTTCCTTGCTTTTGTCATGATTCTTTTATGGGAATTTAATTGTCCTGTGAACAGTAGGAATACACTTTATGATTGAACATTTCTTTTGAACTATGTAACCCTAGTCTGTCTTAACAGTTTAGAAATAATACACAGGAAGTTTATACTTTCAGCAATGTTCCTGTCTTTTTTGTTATATTGCATCCTGCCATTCAATGCACACTGGGAAGTGGACAGAGTATTGTTTGCCAATAGACAGGGAGAGGACTTGCTTTAATCTATGATTAACCACACACTTAATTTTAGATTCACCATGCTGTAGAATATAGGGATGGGTGAAGCAATCATATTCAGGCTAGTTGGTAAGCAATGCCTCTGAACAGTTTGTAGGCAGCATGACTATTGGATTATCTTGGACATTTTCTAATTAGGAAAAGGTTTTCTTTGTCTACAATGCAGTGGTTGCACTGGAGTGCATTGTGTTATCTATGAAGTAGGACAATTTAATTTCTTTCTCATGCATGCAAATATCAACGTACACTGAACTGAACTTTGTACAAATGTGCCATGTTAAAATAATGTATTAGAAAGAGGGAGAGAGGGGAGAAAAGAAATCCTCATATGACAGCATGATAAATAGCATAGTGGATAGGGAACAGAACCCAGGAGACTTAGATTCTAATACTTGTTCTGCCACTGAACTGCTATGTGACTTTGGGCAATGAACTGTCTGGGCCCGTTTCATTTTCTACTCTTTGTCTGTCTTGGGATTTAAATTGTAAGGTCTTTAGGGCAAGAAGTAAGGGCTAGCTCCACAAAGGGATTTAGGAACCTAGCTTCCACTGTAGGAAGTCCCTAGGCACTTATGTTTTTGCTGGTAAAGTCCCCTATATGCCTGCGTTTCTGCCACTGGGCATGTGCACAGCCACCTAAATCCTGATGCCAAGGTGCCTGTGTCCCAGCAGGAGCCTCAGATTAGGCATGTCCCTGCCTATTGTGCTTTTTGAGGCCCAATCTGAGAGGTATGCTCTGAGCCAGCCTACTGGGTTGGGCCTCGCTCAAAGCACAGCAGGAGCAGGAGCCAGCAATTGGCCCAACTATCCACTGGACACAGGAATCGGCCCATCTGCATTATCTTACATGAAAGCCCTTGAAGGATAAAGGTGCCTGCGTAGGATCACTGTGACTCAAGGGGGTGTACTTCTCAGAGGGGAGGGAGATGAGAACCCACGCAAGGGCTTTGGGCTTTTGCACGGATGCACTGGTCCTCCACTGATTCCCTAAGATTTTCAGGATTTCCCAGGATCTCAAGATACCTAATCCTTGCCTGTTTTGAATGGAATGGTAAGAATGGACAATTAAAAGGAAACTCTGCAAATAAACCTGACAGACAGCATTTCCTGTTGAACTTGTCTCATTCATTGGGTTACTCCATGGAAAGGACAATAGCTAATTGTACAGGGAAATTCTCTCATCCTCCATCAATATCCTGGAGATTATAAACCTCAAAGCCATAGCATTGTTATTAGTGATATTCTGAGAGTTTGTGGAGAAAAGGAAAAAGGAATAATAATGTACATAGCAAGAAATTCGGCTAACGATTCCAGATGAACTACAACTAGTATCCCGTGGCAATACAGTATGCACAGGGTCAAGAGGATTAATTGAAACTTGATGTGATGGATCAATGGAGACCCAGAGGGTAGGGTTGTGAGACAGCTAGATGGGGAGTGCATGGTATTTGTTTTAAAATTCTTTTATGATTTCCATGGAAGAATAGGAAAGTAAAATTCAACTACAGAGTGTGAGCTGCATTTCTCTTTTCCTAGTCCTAATTGCTGTTATCTTGAAGGAATAGAAATTTGGGTTTTGGTTTTTTACCCTTGGAATTAAAAAAAAATAATCTGGGGTAATGTGTTTAGTGGAGCTTGCTAGGAGGGGACACAGTGTTTCTGACTAGCTGCAAATCTCTATTTTGGATCTAGTGGAGGTGGCCAGTTTGTTGGCACCTAATAATAATATGGCTAAGAGATTATCAAGCCAGATCCGGCTTTGAGGGTCTCAGTCAAGTTAGGGAACTCAGCCCTGCTCCAGCCTATGACACATGGAAAAACATTGCAGTGCAGTATAGTGCTTCTGTCAGTTTATAGAAGAGGAAGTTATTCACCGTGTGGAGTAACGATGGTTCTTCAAGATGTGTGTCCCTATAGGTGCTCCACTGCAGGTGCATCTGTGTCCTTGCGCTTCTGATTGGAGATTTTAGGTAGCAGTGTTGATTTGGCTCACGCATGCTCATGCTCTGCCTCGAGGCTAATTAGCCCTACATGTGCAAACCACCCTCAGGTTCCTTCTTGATCGCACAGTCTCTATCAAGAACTCCATAGTAGAGGGGAGGAGGATGGGTCATGGAGCACCTATAGGAACATACATTTTGAAGAACCATTGTTACTGCACAAAGTGAGTAACTTCCTCTTCTTCTATGAATAGTGTCCCTATGGGTATTCCTCTGTAGGTGACTCCCAAGTAGTATCCCAGATTGGAGGTTTGGGCTTTGGAGTCGAGTTACCACGCTGCAGATTTCCAAGATAGGGACATTTTTAAGGAAGGCGACAGAGGAGGCAACCAACCTCGTGGAGTGTGTGCAGATTCTGGATGGAGGTACTACACTGCAAACCCGACAGCAGTGTTTGATATAGTTCACGACCCATTTGGAGAGCCTTTGAGTCGATATTGCTGTGCCTTTAGACCTATCTGCAGTGGAAAGGAATTGCTTAGGAGATTTCCTAAAAGCCTTCGTCCTGTCCAGGTAGAAGGCCAGGGCTCTTCTAACATCTAGCGTGTGAAGTATGGCCTCTCTGTTATTGTGGTGAGGCTTAGGATAAAAGGTGGGAGGTGAATTGGTAGGTTCATGTGAAAAGAGGAGGTCACCTTGGGTGTGAACTTTGGGAGTAACCTGAGAGTAGCCTGGTCATGAAAGAAGACTGTTAAAGGGGAGTGTGCCATATGTGCCGCCATCGCCCCTATTCTTGCCGAGGTGAAGGTGACCAGAAATGCTGTCTTCATTGACATGCATATGAGTGAACAAGTGGTCTTAGGTTCAAAGGGCAGTCTAGTCAGACTCTTTAAAACTAAATTCAGATTCCTTGTTGGGGTGGGATGTCTGGGTTTAAGAAAGAGGTTTGCTATGCCCTTGAGGAACCTCTCTGAATTTGGGTATGAGAAAACTGAGCTTCCCTCTATTTGATGATGGAAAGTCGCCATGGCCACCAGGTATACTTTGAGAAAACTGAGAGATAGTCCTGATTTCTTGAGAGTCAGTATGTAGTCTAACACCCATGGGGAGAGTAGCAGATGCCAGGGTAATGTGCCTGGAATTGCACCAAACCTGAAACCTGGTCCACTTTTTTAGGTAAGTGTGACAGGTAGCCTAATTCCTACTATGTAGTAATACCTCCTGCACCTCCTCAGAGCAGGGGGTCTCTATGTTCTGAAACCATGAAGAAGCCAGGTCTTGAGCAGGAGTATCCATAGGTTGGGATGGAGAGTGCACCCTTTGTTCTGTGAGAGGAGGTAAGGAGTGGGATGAAGAGGGATTGGTGGACACACTGCCAGCCGTGACAGGTATGGATACCACGTCTGTCTCGGCCAGGTGGGAGCAATCAGTATTGCGTTTGCTTTTTCTCTTTTTATTTTTAACAGGAACTTCAGCAACAGAGGGAATGGGGGAAAGGTGTATAGAAGGAAGAAGGAGAGCATCTCCTAGCGAGTGCTGTCCGAGGCCGGCCCTGGAGCAGTAGCATGGGCATTTCTTGTTCGGATAAATGGTGAATAAATCTATCGTCGATGTTCTCCATTGAGAGAATATGCTGTGGAGTACTGCTGGGTTCATATTCCACTCATGGTTGTGGGAGAACTTTAGACTGAGATTGTCCGCTGTTGTGTTATGCACTCGTGGTAGATAGGTCACTGATATTAGAACATTGTGGGAAATGCACCAATTCCAGAGCTTCATGCTTCTGTGCAGATGGAGGATGATCTGGCACCTCCCTGGTGATTTATGTAATACATATACACGATAGTGTCTGTCATGACTTTTGTGCGTGTACCTCTGATCAGTGGAGAAAGTGAGTGCAAGCATTCATGACCAATCTGAGTTCAATGAGGTTGATGTGGAGAGTCGCCTCCTCAGGTGACCACTTGCTCTGAGTCGTGAGATTGTCGAGATGTGCACTCCAACCTATGAGGGTTGCATCGATAATGAGAAGAAATATTGGGGTGAGGGCTGTGTGAATGGCATCCCGATGCAAATGTTTGCTGGGGCTTTCCACCAGTCCAGGGAGAGTTTGCCCCTGAAAGGCATCAAGAGAGGTTTGTCTAATCTGTTTTTGTTCGACCTGTAAATTGAGCTAAACCAAGTCTTCAGGCATCTCATGTGAAGTCTGGCATGACATATTACAAATGTGCCAGCTGCCATGTGCCCCACAAGCTGGTGGCAATGTCTGGCCAACGTTTGAGGGCTGGTTTGCACTGTCTCTATAAGCGCTGACAGGCTGTGAAATCTGTGCTGTGGAAGGAGCGCTCTGACTTGCAGTGAGTCAATATCAGCCCCTATAAACTCCAAGCATTGTACCTGAGTTACAAGGTTGATTTTTGGACGTTGATTTGCAGGCCCAGTTTTGTGAAAACATCCATAGTTCCATGGGTGGCTCGCAGAGCTTCTTCGAAGGAGCAGGCCCTGAGGAGACAGTCATCTAAGTATGGGTAGATCATGATCCCCTGGGTACATAGGTGGGCTGTTACTATGGATTGGACCTTGGAGAATACTTTGGGGGCAGACGAGAGGCCAAAACTGAGTACTCTGTACTGCTAATGGTTCTGACCCAAAGGAAACTGGAAGAATCGTATGTGGAAATACGCATCCTGGGGGTCGAGGTCTGTTCCAGAGATGAAATAATTGCTGCTATGTGACCATCTTGAATTTGTTCGGTGCTCTAAGATCCAGTGTGGGTCTCCAACTTCCCTTTGTCTTGGGGATCAGAAACTATTAAAACCCTTTGCCTTGGAGATGCAGTGGTACAGGTTCTATGGCTCCTAGGCGGAGAAGGTGATCTATCTCCTGTCATAACAGTCTCTCGTGAGAAGGGTCACTGGAGAGGGACAGGAAAGGTGGGGAGGGAGGTGAAGTGCTTATTAGTCTCAAGGCAGAGCACAGGGGTTGGGGCAGAGCGCATGTGCGAGCCAAACGGACACTGCTACCAAAGATCTCCGATCAGAAATGCAGGGACACACATAAACCTACAGTGGAGCACCCGTAGGGACACTACTTGAAGAAGGCGTAATTATTATGGCTGCTCCAGGCTGTGGTACACCAAACTTCTTAGGTACTCAGTAGCATGCCAAGTGTCCCACAACTCATAGGCAACTGCTGAAGTTGTTTCAGCTGGTAGGCCCTGAAGGCGCTTGCCCTGGTCAAGCCCAATAATCATGCAGACACAGTAAAAGGCTGTTTTACTAGGGTTGGCGGGAAACAGAAAGGTGGCAAATACCACCAGTTACATTTCAAAGCAAAGTAAAACATAGGGAAATTATCCAATATAGGGTTTAGGCTTCTCAAGCCTACTGCCTGGGGTGCCTTCTGCACTCCAGGCCTTTAGAATCATAGAAGATTAGGGTTGGAAGAGACCTCAGGAGGTCATCTAGTCCAACCCCCTGCTCAAAGCAGGACCAACCCCAACTAAACTCATCCCGACCAGGGCTTTGCAAAGCAGGGCCTTAAAATCCAATAAGGCTGAAGATTCCACCACCTCCCTAGGTAATCCATTCCACTGCTCCATCACCCTCCTAGTGAAAAAGTGTTTCCTAATATCCAACCCAGACCTCCCTTTATTAAAGATAAATAGGTAAAATTTCAAATTTGAACAGAGAAGGGCTACTAGGATGATAACAGGAATGGAGAACCTCCCTCACAAGACATAACTTAAAGAGCTTGGCTTGTTTAGCATAACCAAACGAAGGTTGAGGGGAGATATGACTGCTCTCTATAAATACATCAGAGGGATAAACTCCAGGGAATGAGCAGAGTTCTTTAAGTTAAAGGCTAATGTTAGCACAAGAACAAATAGATATAAACTGGCCAGCAACAAGTTTAGGCATGAAGGTTTCTAATCACCAGAGGAGTGAAGTTCTGGAACAGACTTCTGAGGGGAACAGTGGGTGGGAGGGGAGAAAACATAACTTGGTTCAAGACTGAGCTTGATAAATTTGTGGAGGGGATGGTAATGATGGGATTGCCTACAATGGGTATAGGCAAATATCTCCACGAGTGGGTGATGAGAAACTATATGAGGAGGGCTCTGAGTTATTACAGAGAATTCTTTCCTATGTGATCTGGCTGGAGAGTTTTGCTCACATAGTTGGTATCTAACTGATCGCCATATTTGGGGCTAGGAAGGAATTTTCCCCCCATATCAGATTGGCAGACACCCTGGGTTTTGTGGCTGTCCTCTGCAGTGTAGGGTACAGGTCACTTGCTAGTTTGAACTAGAATAAATGGTGGATTCTCTGTACCTTGAAGTCCTTAAATCAAGAATTGAGATCTTCAGTAACTCAGCCAGCAGGTTATGGCCCTAATGCAGGCGTGTAGATGAGGTTCTGTGGCCTGTCATATGCAGGTCAGACTAGATGCTCATGATGGTCCCTTCTGGACTTAAAGGCTATGAATTAGTGGGGGATCCTGAGCAGAGAACCCCGGATAGGACAATGCCCACTGCTCTTCAGAGGAGTCGAAGGAGCCAGTGGAGGCTGACCAGAAGAGCGCTACCTGGGGATGTGAGGCAATGAATGATCAGACACAGGACCACAGTTGCAGAGCGACACCATGTTGAGCATCATCCTCCTTGTCTGCTGGATGGCCACCTCCCCCTGCTATTGGTCAGGCCAGGAGCGTGACTTCTATGGGTAACCTACAGGATCACAGGTCAGTGGGTTGACGGGAATTGCAGTTTTCTGCTTAGCCAATTCATCACAAGTGCAAGTTATAGGTTGATTTTCATTTTGCCAGCTTGTATGTGTTAATGAGCAGCTGAAATGGCCCTATGTAAAAAGTATCATACACGAGGGGTAGCCATGTTAGTGTGTATCCACAAAAACAATGACTCCGGTGGCACCTTAAAGACTAACAGATTTATTTGGGCATAAGCTTTCGTGGGTAAAAAAAACACTTCCTCAGATGCATGGAGTGAAAATTACAGATACAGGCATAAATATATATTGGCACATGAAGAGTGCCAATATATTCATGTGCCAATATATATTTATGCCTGTATCTGTATTTTTCACTCCATGCAGCTGAAGAAGTGGGTTTTTTACCCATGAAACCTTAGGCCCAAATAAATCTGTTAGTCTTTAAGGTGCCACCAGACTCCTCATTGTTCCTATATAAAAAGAAAACACTGTGTTTCAAAAGTTGAAAGCAAACTATTGTGTGCCTGAAACATTAGCAAACATATGGCAAAATAATTCACACATCCAGGTTAACCTCCTTATACTTAGTCACTGCTCTCTGGGCTGTATTCTCAACATCTGTAGTTTGACAGGCAAAGGGAAGAACAGCAGTTTCAATCCTTGATAAAAGTTTCTGTTACATGCAGTGTTAACATGTCTGTCGGACAAATATACCTACATCTGCGGATAAAATAAGAGGTGTACTTCCCACGGGAAGGAGCCCAGTACAATAGGATAGTGAGAGCACAACACAGGAACTAATCTTCAATTGTGCCTTGAATTAGCTTTATGTGGAAAGATTTACGGAGGACTATTTCAATTAATAAACTTGATGACTTAGTCTGGGTTTTCAGGTCCAAAGATTTTAGATATGTGCTAGATGCCTATCTGAATAAAGCTAATTTGCTTACCTTTTTGTGTATGGGCTTTAATTGGGACCCAGGGGTCCTCATTTAGATTTAATAACAAGCAGTCCTTCACGTAAACCTACATGTTTTATCTTGATTTAATAACCATAAGTTTAATTGGTATTCAGATGTAGTTTAATTGAGTAAAGTACAGTATTTTGCTTACGTGTATTTTAATGAATATTGAAATTACGACTTTTGAACTATTGCTAGCATATGTTTCCTGAGGGAATGTGAATCCGTGTTTGACCTTTTGAAAGAAATTAGTGGCAGAATCTGAGTCTTGGTGGTTATAAGTAAAGGTTATCATGAATGTCATCTGTATATTACAATTAAATGGCTTAGATTAGTTCTCTTTGGTATTAGGTACACTCAGAGATCTACTCCGTATTTTAGGGAATACTCTCAGTGTTCCATAGAGTGTGTTCCATATTTTAGACTCTGACTTTAGAGAATCTGCTTTCCCAGGATTTAGCATGAGAACCACTTTCTAAAAGCTGAGAAGCACTGTAAGAGGTTTTTTGAAAGCCTTTCTTAGCTGAAAATATTAATAACTACTGGAAGTTCGGTGCCTAAATACCTTTGTGGAGCTGGGCCCAGGAGACTAATGTCAATACTAATGTTGCCAAGCGGTTTCCATTAGGTTAGTAGATCAGGCACCTACCAGGCAGGTAGGAGGAAAAAAGTCATCCTTTCAAAAAGTTTAGTCCCTTGGTATCCTCATAACCACCCCATGTTCACCCCCACCCCCATCACTATTCCTTGAATTTGGGTAACATTGGGTGTGCTATGGGAGGCTTTAGAACTTTGAACTCCTGAAAAATTTGACGACCGCAGACTAGATGACCTACGACCTGATCTTGCCTCATTGACGCCAATGACAAAACACCTATTGACCTCAGTGGGAGCAAAATCTAGCCCATGTCAGAGCTTTCTCTATTTCTAATTTCTATGGTTCAGTTCAACAAAGCAAACTCTGTTCCTTCTCCTATGCATGTTCTCGACTCTTTCTCAATATTGAAACACAATGTGAAGAGCAGTAATAAAGAACCAGTAAATACTCAAAGCCTGGATATCAACCAAAATTCTGTATTTGACATATTTTTCAGAGGAAAATGGGCACATTTGCCATGAAAACATGGCAGCTGGATTATACCTGTCACAACCAGCCATCCCAAATTCATAGTTTGTAGAAGGTATATCCTTCAAGGATTGGCTGCTTGATGTTCTGAATTGCTAATATTTGCTCTGTGACTTCTCTATTAGCAGACATGCAGCTTTGTGAATATAATTTTTCCAATTTATTTTTAAGGTGCTGACACCAGTGATGTGTGTTACATACCAGTGCTTCACCTTTGCAGGAAGAATACTGTTTCTTTGTACATGAGATAACTTTCATTTTGCCAAGACATCCCATTTCACCAGACCAATTATTTTTAAGTATTCAGTTCTTTGTCTAATAATCTTGAAACCCAAATTCTTTCAACTGAACAGTAAAGGCTTCTTTGGCTTAGAATTCGGAATACCTAGTACAATAGGCTTTTGCTGTGTAATTAGTTCAATTATATCTGCACTGCAATAACTTTATTTGAGCACTATGTCTATAAATAAGGTGTTTTCCTAAAACTCCATTTCCAACAGCAAATCTGCCAGCTACAAGTGAATTTCAGAAAAACTCTGAATTTCTCTGGTTCCCAAAGTTAATTTGTCTTCAAAGTCTAAATGTTCCTTTTCTACTAATTTTATGGCCAAATATTAGCTGTTTTGGAATTTCCATTTGCCAGAAAAGTCTTTGCAAGAAAATACAGGCTCTAATTTGCATTTTAAACACTTAAGGCAGATTTTGAAGGAATGTCAATAACCAGGTAAATTATAAATGTTCTGTATCCTAGCATATTTGATCAGGATTGTCAATAAACAAAGTTATATTTCCTAGACTAAGAGACCACAATACTAATTTCTGCATTTTCATTAACTGCTGCATTGAAGTCCCTAAGAGAATACACACAAATTGGACATCTGTTGAGTTAGCATTGCAGCACTGTAACTGAGGACGTGTGCATTCCCTAAGAGAGCAAGAAAAATATTAAGGGCATTTGTATGATGCTATTTTATCATAGGATTTTGAATGTATATTAAGTCAACTGAAAGACTACTGCGTGTTCTTTCTAAATGAAGCTAGATGCAACATTTTTCAAAAAAATGGTTAGTTTTCAAAAAGGACATCAGTCACAAAATGAACATAGATATTGTACATTGTCAGCTGAATAAAAATATAACTGCTTGGCCTGGTGTAGAATATTTATAAAAGCATTGTTACATACATAAGTACAAGGACAATCTGATAAAGTTAGACAGTGTATCCATTATGTAACAATGTACGGTCAGAGTTTCATGCCATCCTTGTACACTGTGCAGCTGTTGTTCCGTTTCAGACAAGCTGAGGGACACTATGCATTCGTGAAGGGCAAATATTCTCCCTAAATCCAATTAACATTACTTTAGCTCACTGTAGACCAGGAATAACCCCCCTTTTAGGAAACGGTTCTAGTTTTGGATGGTTGTGTTGAAAAGGAGGAAGCATGATTCCTTTCTTGAACGAGGATGCCTGAAAATAAGGGTTTAATTCTGCAACCCTTGCTCGAATGGGTAGTTCTGTCTCATGCACCTCGTTCCAGTGAAGTCAATGGAGATGCTTAAGTGAATAAGGGCTACTTGTGTGAGCAAGGGCTGCAGGGTTGGATTGTAGAATTGTGAACAGTCTCTATATAAGGTAATGCTATAGTTACAAGATGCAGAATTAATTTGGCAAAATCCTGATGCCCTTACTCAGCGTTTGCCCTCAAACACTGGAGTTTGCCTGAGTAAGGGCTTAGTACAAACCAAATAAAGGCCTCAGCGCTTCACCCACAGTGCATCTGGTATACAGTACCTACTAAGACTGGGGGTTCATGTAGCAATTTTCACTAACTGAATATTGTCAAATTGGTTGTTTGACATTGAACTAAACACAGATGGGCAGCTAACGTACATTTGTGTCCAGTGGGAGTAGGGTTGCCAAATGTCTGGTTGGAAGTGCAGTGGGGCTAAGTCTTGCTTCCTGCCTGCCCTGGCTCTGTGTGGCTCCTGGAAGCAGATGGCATGTCCAGCTCTAAGGTGCAGGGGTGGCCACAGGGACTCCACTCACTGTCCCCACCCTGAGCACCAGCTCCGCAGCTCCCATTGGTTGGGAACTGCGGCCAATGGGAGCTGCAGGAGCGTCACCTGCGGACGTGGGCAGTGCGAGGTGTCTCCTGGTACCTCCACCTAGGAGCCGGACAAGGCGGCCGCTTCCAAGAGCCGCCTGAGGTAAGCGCTGCTGGGAGCTTGCACCCTGAATGCCCTCCTGCACCCAACCCCTGCCCCAGGTCAGAACCCCTCCTGGACCCAAACTCCCTCCCAGAGCCCACACCCCTCACCCCCTCGCACACTCCAACCCCCTGCCCCAGCCCTGTGCCCCCTCCCGCACCCTAACTCCCTCACAGAGCCTGCACTCCGCACACCCTTCTGCACCCCAACCCCTTGGCCAAGCCCTGAGCCGCCTCCTGGACCCTGAACCCCTCAGTTCTGGCCCCACCCTGGAGTCTGCACCACCAGCTGGAACCCTCACCCCCTCCCGCACCCTAACTCCCTCTCAGAGCCCACAATCCTCATCTCTGACCACACCCCAACCTCCTGACCCAGCCCTGAGCCCCCTCCCACACCCAAATTCCCTTCCCGAGCCCACACCCCAACCCCCTGCCTCAGCCTGGAGCCCCCTTCCGCACCCGGAACCCCTCATTTCAGGACCACATCCTGGAGCCCACACCCCCAGCTAGAGCCCTCACCCCCTCCTGTACCCCAACCCCCTTACCCAGCCCGGTGAAAGTGAGTGAGGTTGGGGGAGAGCAAGGATGGAGGGAGGAGGGATGGAGTGAGCAGGGGCGGGGCCTCAGAAGGGACGGTTGGTTTTGTGCGATTAGAAAGTGGGTAACTCTAAATGGGGGAGCGGGGAGCAAAGGTTTAATGAGCTTTCCCTCTTTGCCGTCCCCAGGAACAAATCAGGCACAGCTATGGCCTCCAGAGCATGCTCACTTCTAGGACCCCCGGGGGCTCCAGGCAACCCAAAGAGGGTCAGGGAACTATTTGGGAGACAGTGGGCCCATGGCTCTGCTGGCCCGCCGCAGTGAGGAGAATGTGCTGGATCATTCCAACAGAGCATGTCACACCTTCCCTCATGGCCCAAGGACCCCTGAAGCTCCTCATGGGAACCACTCCTAAAGGCACTATTTGAGATCACACCATCCTCTCTGGCCCAAACAGTCAAAAATATCTTGTGTTAGTGACCTCAAGTTAATCTGTGCACCTCCTAATGATGCTCCCAAAAATCACTCAGAATTGCTTCTTTCAAAAGCAGTATTTATTTTTCATCAAGAAAAAAAAATTATATATTGAATGCGGTAGAAAAGCCTTTCTATAAAAGCTGCATTTAACTGATAACAATATATATATAAATTGCACTTGAGAAAGTACGTTCTAGCCTAGAAGATTACACAAAATAAAAAAGTAGTGAGTTGCTTGAAATTATGGCTCTATTTACGGTTCCTTTGAAAATTATATTTATATTTTGGGTTTCAAATTCCTTGAACCAAAAAAATAAAAAAAATTCTAGCTGTTTTCTTTTTTGAAGAGAGGTGATTCTTAAGTTAAAAATAATACATAAACAATGGAGAAGCTATTACAAATGTAGAAGCTATTACAAAGTACAACGAAAGAAAAAATAAAGGAGAGAGAAACATGCTTCTTTGCATTTTCTGGCAATAAATAAAAAGCTAGGGTGTTTCTGCTGTTTGACTCTATCATGGATTATTGCAGCTTGGACCATGGTTTATTAGAAGCTTTGTTTTGTTCAGTCACACTATGCATTATTCTCCTCACCGCTTCAACACAAAGCACAAATTTGAATCCTATTTATTCTGCATTGGCCTGTGGCATGGAAACCATCATCTTCATAGCAAAGGATGACAACTGGTAGCCATTTGATCACTGGTTCCCAATCAGTGCTAAGTGTAATAGGAGGGTTTTTTTTTTTCCACTTAAGCCCCAGTTCAGCAAAGTACTTAAACAAATGCCTAACTTTAAACTAGTAAGTTGTCCCACTGACATCTCACACAAGATTCCTTCTTACTCAAATGAAAAGCTTCTGTGCTGAGCCCTGGCGTACCATTATTGCCTGCATCTAATTGAATTCTGCAGTCTCTGGTTGGCACAGCTGAGAACTTAGTCAGATAAACTGGCAGAGCTGCCCCAAAGGGTTAGGAATCAATAAGACAAAGCAAAAAGTAATATGAAACCATGTGCTCATAAAACAAATCCACAAACGGAAGACCAGGCCTGTTCCTGCCACAGGTCAGTCAGGAATGCCCAGTAAGGAGAGTGGTTGTACTTGTGTCAAACGCAGATTTTTCCAAAATAAGTAAGATTAGCCACTCTTGTTATTAAGCTAGAGACAGAAAAAGAATGAAATTACCTTTGAACAACCCTGAAAAAACTAACATATCTGGCAATCTTTGGTCTCAATGCTGTTCTTTAAAATGAATTGCTTTGAAAAATGATGAATCACTTCCCATTTCAGTCTTCAAGCTCCTTTTAAAATAGACTTTTGGGAGCTAGAGAGGAAAAATTAATATAAATATATTTTTAAAATATCCAAACAAAAACATCTCAAATGTAGAGAAAGTAATACTCACAATATTTATAGGGTAGATTTCTGGAAAGAGTTGATAAAGTTATAAAAACAAAGATCAGGTAATGGAGTTTACTTGAAGGAATTAATTCAGAGCATGAGGGCATTTTTTTAACTATAGCTCTGATTACTAAAACCCAATAATTTTAAAAGTTCTCAATATTATGTGATTGCATGTGCCAATTTCAGCTAATGTAGGAAATACTATTGTAAGACTACTTCTCTCTTTCTGACAGACAGGAACACAGAGGCAACACACATAAAACAGAACAAATGCAGCTTTAGTATACTATTAAATAGCGATCCATGGTCATTAAATGTTCCACCCCATTTTCTCTATTACATTCACAATCAAAAGTTCAGTTGTCTTCCAGATTTATACCTAACATACATTTACACTGGACAACTTTCAGAGCAATATCTCAGAGTATTTAAAGCTAGTTTGGACAGCATTTTTTTCCCTTTTTTAGTCAGAGCCTGTTCATATTTTAATAGACATTAGAAGCTATGCTGTAGCTTTTAAGGTGCTTATTTTATCAAGAGGTGAATAATTCTTTTTGCAAAAATTAATGAATGCTGACAATTTTTCAAAAGACAGATGTGGCGTAATGAATTAATATGCCTCAGCAAAATGCAGTCCAAGAGATATTCAGTGCCAAGAGTTTGATCATGGCAATATATACTACTAAAGTCAAACAACTAAGATTATTATATATACTGGCAAGGTTATAGTATTCCTTATTTTAAAAAATACAAACAAAACAACAGTGATATTTGATCTGTTCTCTAAAAGCTAGAACACTGAAGTTTTGTTTCCAACTTGAATATACATGCAAGAAGAGTGAGTATTTTCATCAACCAAGATGTTCTGGTTTGACTGTCTACCTAGAAACACAGTGAAGATGAAAATGTCCAAGGGCCCGATCCCGAGAAATTATACACAACTAGGTGGCAGGACTTCAATGGGAAATGGGAGCACTCAGGTTCATATCCCTGTGCAAAGCACCAGTTGATTTCAGTGTGTTGCTTGAATACAGACTGGACAATTTGACTTCACACTAGATTTATTTCATGTTTTCTATTTGCCGTGTGTGTGTGTGTTTCAAGGGGATGTTCCACCTAGGAGCTGGATTAAACTGGATTAACTGTTATGTATGAATACTGGATTGAATTCAGTCCTCATTTACATTCATGTAGCCCTACTGACTTCCATGGAGTTGAGCAGGTATAAATGAGGGCAGAATTTGGATGTGGATGTGCCAGATTGAGAGAGAGACAGGTATATAAGGTTAGCTCAAATATCTCAGTGGAACTTTTCACTGCCAGCAAGGGGATTTAGCTACACAGCTTTGATTACATTTCAGTGGGAACTGTGTGGTTAAGTCCCATAGTCAACTTTGAAAATCTCAACCGTCCCAATATATTGCTAAACTTAATTCTATATTCTTGACTGCTAATAAACAAATCTATGATATACCTTTTTAACTGCCATGGCACTAATCAATATAGCTATGCTGAAACACAGCATTCATTTTTGCTCATCGCAATGCAGGCTACTAGCAAAATTTACTTATCAGTGGAAGAATGTTCTCTGACGGCTCCTGCTTAAAATAAAAGGTCCTTTGAGCTGCAAATAGTGTACTTTGTTCTGTTTTTATCGGGGTGGTCTTGAACTGCAGACACAATCGCAGCGCTCATGATGCTCTAGTTGAATATCCACTAGGGCCATGTTGTTCTTGGTTCGGCCCTTCCTCCTGGGATGGCCTGACTCAGGGATGAATTTCAGCACCTGGAAAGACAAAAGTTGTCAGAATGCTTCCAGTGACTTTAGAATGAGCGAATCTATTCCTCTGGATGCAGAAGTATAGAGAACCTCCCATAGTGTTTCATTAGATGGTACCGCCTCACGGAGCTCTGCCTCTCTCCCCACTTCTGTGGGGTCATGCAGTTAGAGCAGAAGCTTCCAGAGTGTATCAAGCATCCAAGAGCAGCAGGGACTGCGGGGAGCAGAAGCAAGGCAGGGAAAGTATCAGAGGGGTAGCCGTGTTAGTCTGAATCTGTAAAAAGCAACAGAGGGTCCTGTGGCATCTTTGAGACTAACAGAAGTATTGGGAGCATAAGCTTTCGTGGGTAAGAACCTCACTTCTTCTCCATTCCATACGGCTAAATGCAGTGCCTTGCATGGTGTCAAGTATCAGAGGGGTAGCCGTGTTAGTCTGAATCTGTAAAAAGCAACAGAAGGTCTTACCCACGAAAGCTTATGCTCCCAATACTTCTGTTAGTCTCAAAGGTGCCACAGGACCCTCTGTTGCTTAAGGCAGGGAAAAACACTTCAGAACCCATGGACACTAAGGACGCCAGGAGACTCAATTCTAAAAGTTGAACTCGGGACATTATTTTCTGTCTGACAATTGGTTGCTAGCTCTGAACGGCTGCTTCCCCATTTGCTATGCAGTCATACTGTCTCTCATGCTCCTCTCTAGTCTCCCTCTATCTTCTTAGGAATTCCTCTGCCTGACTTTCCTTTTTCCATTTCCTTCTTCCCCCACCCCACTTCTAGCTTACCTCTACCCCATTTGCTGGGTTTGAACTGCTTTCAAATACCACCGACCCCTCTGTAAACAATACATCATAATGGAAGTTTTACTGGGCCATGGTGCCATTTGAAACATTCAAGAACGGAACCCAGTAGGCGGGTGGAGATTATTTCAGAGCTGAAAATGGATTGCAGCTTCAAAGATACTTTTTGAAACACACTTTTAAAATCAAATACAGCTGCTGGTGCTGAACCCATGATAAAAATTCTCTATTTAAAGAAGCCTTTCATCAAAACCCGACCATTTCAAGTGATTGACACTTGCAAGATCACAGCTAGGTAGATTTACTTTTTCATTTTAGAGCAAATGGAAGTGCATGCAGCAGGATGAGACCAGAGATCTGGGCACTATTTAAGCTAACAGACCTCCTGGCAGCTTGGGGATTTTCCCTCTGTTTTGTATTAAGAAACATGAGCACAGTATATGCGCTTTGCTGATAAGAGGAGAAAAATGAATTGGCAGACACTTTCCCAGACAAGACAGGAAAGCAGTGTTTGAACAAAATGGAAATTGGGCTGCTTTACTAGCTGATCACAGAGCTGACGTTTCAAGCTTTCAGTCTAGCTTCCATCAAATAGTCTTAGGTTCAGGTAAATACAGGAAAACTGAAAAGAATAAAGTAGTAAGGCCAATTCTGGTGACCACAGTTGTTGAAAGAAAACCCTTTACTCTGGAAAAAAAGCAGCTTTTTAGGGTTTAGCTGGTCTCTTCTTTAAAGGTGAGGCACTATTGAATTAATTAGAATAGTTCAAGGAAGGTAACTCCATGATACCACCTGCTTCTTGTTTTTGTGACATCAGTAGTATTTTTAATGTCATGAACTTAAGGATATAAAAAAGGAGTAGAATATTCCAAAAGTGTTTGTTTTTGGACTGGTGAAAAAAGTAATAAACTCATGGTTTTCATGTCAATATTGATCTCTACTAAGCAAAGCAAGGCAGCTCAGCTTTTCAGGTTATTTTCTCACAAAGCATGTGTAACGACAGCCATGCCCGCTTCATCACATAAAAACAATGAATTATATCATGGCCATATAACCAGTACACTAATAAAACAGAATCAAATAGAAAACTTAACCACTGAGCTGGATTTTGTGTTTATTGGCGATATAAAAAAGGCTATTATAGCCTTGTAACCTTTTTCATACAAATGGCTATGTAGCAGCACAGTAACATGCTAAACAATGTATTTATTTATTTATGTATTTTTGCTTTGTAGATGTATTCAAATGGCTCAAAGATTTCAAGGTCAGGTGACTCTCTGGCAACTGCATAGTTTTTCTCGGGGGGGGAAAAAGAATGTTTGCCTGTTCTACCCTGCCAAAGGATCTTGCTCACTGAGCTTAGGTGGAATTAAGAACATTTGAAGAAAAACAGAAAATTAATGAGAAGCAGGAGAAAAAAGTCATTTAGAAGGGGAAAAAAGATCACCTGTCTAGGCAGTAGCTTCTGAGGCAATGACTTCTGAAGTGGCCAAAAGCTCACCTGCTGGAAAAGGATTTAGGGGTCATAGTGGATAAGCAAGAGTTCCTGCAGGGCTGTGGCAAAAAGGGCTAATGTGATTCTTTGATATATAAACAGGGAGTAATGAGTAGAAGTAGGGAGGTGATTATGTCACTGTATAGGGTATTGCTTAGACCAATATTGGAACAGTGCATACATTCCTGATGGCTGCATTTTTTAAAGATGTTGAAAAACTGGAAAGGATGCAGAAAAAAATGCTTCGAAGGTGGGAGAAAATGCCTTGCAAAGACAGAATTAAAGAACTCAATCTGTTTAGTTTATGAAAAAGATTGAGAGGTTACATGCTTACAGTGTATAAATACCTTCATAAGGAGAAAATCCCAGGTACTAAAGCACTCTTTAATCTAGCAGAGAAATGCATAAACAAGAACGAATGGCTGGAAGCTGAAGGCAATTCATTAAAAATCAGACACAATTTTTTAAAAGTGGGGATAATTAAACATTGGAACAAATGACCAAGGGAAGGATCCACTACCAAGGGTAGATTTCCATCTCTTGATGGCTTCAAATCAAGACTGGATGCCTTTCTGAAAACTGTTTTAGCCAGACATGGGTTATTGGGCTAGGTATAGGGGGAAATGGGGGAATTTAAAGGTCTCTGATATACAGAAGGCCAGACTAGACAATATAATGGTCCCTTCTGTATTTAAATTCTATGAATCTATGGAAGCAATTCATAGCAATCATTTGCCACCAATAATAGGAGAAGTGGAAGCTGTAGTCTAAAACAGGACTCCAGCATCTACTCCAGTGTGTAATCTAGCACTCGAGCCCTACTTGCACTACAGTTTCTCCCTTTGTTACTACTGGTGAAAGTATAGTGGAGGTGAGTTTTGATTATGGATTTCTTAGTGTAGACAAGATAGTAGGGAAGAGCAATTCCTTCCACTGTGGGAATCGTTGGGTGAAATTCTATGGCCTGTGCTATTTAAGAGATCAGACTAGAGGACCATAGTGGTCTCTTCTGGACTTAAAATCTATGAATGTCCTCTGAGGATAAACATAAATGTAGCCATATCCAATATCCAGCTAATATCTCATAGTTAAGCATGGGTGGCGCATGACTCCCACATTTGGGGAGGCTGTGCCTGAGCGCCTGAAGCTCTCTAGAAGTGGGGTGTGCCACCGGTCCAAGGCCCCGACCCCTGCTCTGCCTCAAGACCTGACCCTGCATGGCCACCACCCCTGCTCGCCTCCCCCCCATGTGCCTCTCATGCCTCTTCACCTGCTGCCCATGTGTCTCTCCACCCCCTTCCCCAGTGGGGCCCCCCGTCCACCACCTGCACCTCTCTGCCTTCACAGAGGGCAGAGAGGGCACAAACGGCAGGTGGGGGAAGCAGCAGAGAAGAGTGAGTGGTGGGCGGGAGGGGCTGAGGGGGAAAGAGGGTGGAGAGGCCTGAGAGGCGGGCGGGGAAAGCAGCAGAGAAGTATGAGCGGCGGGTAGGGGGTGGGCCCCACAGGGGAAGCAGTGGAGAAACACGAGAGCCAGGCAGGGTCACCTCACTCCCTAGGTGTCAGAGCCTGAGAGATAACACCTACACAGCTATTTTTAGCATGGTAGCATGAGCCCCACAAGCCCAAATCTGACAACCCTGGGAGGTTGGCTGCTGCAGGCTGTGTAGACATAGCCTAAGCATTCAATTGGTGGGCTCATAAGAATGGGGGAAAAAAAACAATATTCAGGTCCCTAACAGGGAGATGTTTAGATACAGGAAGGACTGGCTTATGACACCTTTCAGGCATTTCACAGTAGTGGGATGGGTGAACACAGAGCAGTTCTCCACCGGACGATGGAAGCCATAAATAGCTGTCAAATGTACGCTTAGGGAATGGACAGACAGGCCCAATATCTTTAATGAGAGAATTAGAGGGATTCCTGATTCCTCAGGAGACAAGTCATGCTGCTGACACCACAGGGAGAACCGCTTCCACTTGGTGGCACAGCACTTCCTTGTAGAGGGTCTTCTGCTACTGTTAAGGATGCTGACTGTCCATCCAAAAAACATGCCGCCAGATGGAGGGAAGCTGTACTGAGGTGGATGGCCCTGCGACAGTCTGTGTTCTATTCTGAGACAGTAGTTGTGGGAACAGCTGAAGGTGAATGCCTGGGGGAGAGGCCAACTGTAGGAAGGTGGTGAACCCGAATTGTCTCTGCCCTAGAGAGCTATCAGGATCACTTCTGCCTCATCCAGCTTGATCTTCCCAAGGATGAGACGTAGCAAGGGTATGGAAGGGAAGGTGTATCTCAGCAGGTCTGACCATTGCACCAAGGAGGTGGCCCCTTGGATGTTGAAGCCTTGGGTGGCTTGGGAACAATATGCTGGGCACTTTTTGTTCTGCTGGTTTGCAAAGCTGTCTCAGGATGGGGTATCCCAGAGATGGAAGCTGTACTGCACTACTGACGGGTGGAATGTGTACTGCCAAAAGGGTAATTGGATGCCAGATGCACTAGTTTCACAGCTAGACCACTTCTCTGCAGAGTGGGGCAGACCTCTGTGGTACACAGCAGTCATGTCTGATCTGACTTGGACGTGTGTAGACCAAATGAGGAGGAGGAGGAATGCCTTGCATGCCTCGTGAACTGCCTGAAGCAGAGACCAGGAACACTGAGCTGTATGACTGCCTAGATGTGCTCTCTGTCCCAGCATGGAAGGCAACCAGAATCAGAGTCTTTCAGGGGATCCCTCCTCCCACTTTTTCCTTTACACCAGGTGAGTGACAACAAAAGCATGTTCGGGGGAAGAGAGACCTTTTTGTTCAAGGAGTCTCTGCTTGGAGCATAGACCATCCTAAGCCAGATCTGAAAGCACTGTAAACGTAGCCTTGTGAATGGGGAGGTGGGTGCGGCCATATGGCCTAGCAGGGCCAGGCAGGACCAGGCTGTGGTCTGAGAGCTGAGATGAAGCTGGGTGATGAGATCCCTCATGGCAAGGAACCCAGTCTTGAGGTAAGCAAGCTCTTGCCCTGATTGAGTTGAAATTTGCTCCAATACATTCTATAACTTGTGTAAGGGTTAATGTAGACTTTTCTGCACTTACTTGCAGCCCCAGAGCAGGAAAGAGTTCAAGTGAGGAGGTGTTTGCTGCTTGATATGACTGACCCATGGGAAGCCAACCATCCAGGTAGGGAAATATTGGGTTGCCTTGCCTGCGAAGTCATGCCGCCATCACGGCAAGTACTTTAGTAAAAACCCTCAGGGCCATCGAGAGGCACTATACTGGAAGTGCTCTACACCCACAGGAACCTCCTGTGAACTATGTAAATATCTAATTGAGAAAATACACGTCCTTCAAATCCAAGGCCACAAACCAGTTGCCTTCATTCAGAGAGGGGCTTATCAAGTCTGAAGTGGTCATCCCGAGCTTTGACTGTTGATTGAAGACGTTCAGCTGTCCGAGGTGCAGGATGGGGGTAAGGAAATATCTGGTGTCAAAGCCCTTCCTTCCCCCTGTGACGAGGGGGGAACAGGCTGTATTGACCCTAGCTGGATAAGGGAGTCTGCCTCTTGTTTGAGAATCCTCTCGTGAGAGGGGTTCCTGAAAAACGGATGGGGACTGGGGCTTTGGAGAGGGGTGGGACACAGGGACTCTAGCGTGCAGCTAGTCAATATGATGTCCAAGACCCATGTGTTCAACTTGCCACATTGGAAGAAAATGGGCTAGGCAGCCACCAAATGGGGGGAAGGTAACAGGTGTTACGGAGACTGATTGGTGGCTAGGGTGGAAGGGAGGAGGAGTGTGGTGCTGCATGACTGCTATGCTGGACCAGCTGTACTGTCGCCTCAATCAAAGGCTCCTGTGGGGACTCTGACTCCTCTCTGGAAGACCATTGCTAGGGGTGATGTGCAGGGACCTCAGACTCTGATGTCCCAAAGTATGGATTCCAGAAGCCCTCATATGGGGACCAGTGACTGAGGTCATATGAATAGGGAAGCGGGCCCCACAGGAATAGGGAAGTGGGCCCCATTGGTTCCTTGGCCAATAGTGCAGCTTTGCGAGGTTACAACAACATCCAGGTAACTCTGGAAGCTCTGACTGGGCTGATGGTTCTTTGCCAGATTGCTGGTACCAGGTGATTTTTGTCTCAGAAATAGGAGTTGGCAGGGTCAATGGTACCGCATGACCTGACTCCGACTGATCAGAGACAGGAGTTGGTGAGTGGTGTGTTGATGATGCCGGGGCCTCCACCGGATGGCTGGATCTTGGGCCAGGAATACCTACTTGACAGAGTTGGGACATCTCTCAGTAGAACTGGATTCAAGAGGATCAGAGATTCTGGATTCATATATATTGCGGACCCTCAAGAAGAGTGGATCAAATGCTCACCAGAAGAGAGCTGGCAGGCGTCTTGAATTTGACCAGATTCGCTTGTGCCAATGTAGAAGCGGTGAACTTTCGCTGGATTGGTATTGACAATATAGAGGAAGAATGGCCCCTTCTCTCTGCGCAGTGCCAGAATTGAACCTGACCTCTCAGAGTGTGATTTCTGGGCATTAATAGCTCCCTGGTACCATTGGTACTGGCCTTTCTCTGTGAACTCCAGATGCTCCCTGATCTGGGGTGTGAATTCTCAGGTGGTGCCAGAGGAGGGGGAGAAGTAGACCTCTTTTTGGAGGGTTTTTTTGGGTTGTTTTATCCCTCTTCTTGTGAAGGTGTTTACCCTTTCCTGCATCGTGCCTTCGTTTCACAGAGTCCTTGGGACTGGAGGACTCTGAACCAGTGGATGCTGGAGCTGGAGGGGTACCAGCCAGTGGCTCAGGTCAGCTAGATGTGGAGCGGAAGGCCCAGGGTCCAAATGGGGCCTCATGGATAGCTCCACAAGGTGTCTCCAGAGTCTGAATTCTCAAGACTGCCTGGTACATGGGAGAAAAGTGTGACAAATATTGCACCTTGAGGGAATGTGTGTTCCCTGAGGCAGCATAGGCAACTCTCATGCGGGTCACTCACCAGGAAGAGCTGGAGGCAGGAGAGGCAAGGTTTGAAGCCTGGAACTTTGGGCATAGTAGGCACCCCAACTGGTGAGGGATTTAATGGAGGGAGACTCCCCAGTCCCTGAACTAACTAAACTAAACTATTTATAATTTTTTGCAGGTTTGAAGATCAAGCGGGAATGCTGGAAAGAGTACAGACAAAGGAGCCTTCCACCTTAGACCTAAGGATACCCACTGGGACTCAAAGAAGAACTTACAAATCTTCACTCCAGACTTTTCTCGCTCTACCTAAACCTGCATCATACCCTGTCTCACTGACGTCACCACCATCAATTTAAACTTTAATAAGGCCAAAACTGAAGTCTTATTTCCTCTCCCCACCCATTCTCTATCTCTGAGGAACACACCATTATACTCCCTGTCACTCAGTCTTGTAACCTGGGAGTCATCCTTTATTCCTCCTGCTGCTTCCTTGCATTTCTATTCTGCCTGTATATAAATTCTGTAAAGCTCTCATTCTTCCCTGTCTTGATCACTGTAACTTACCTCCTAAAGTCTCTCTCTCTCACACACACACACTGCCCATTTAGTTCATACACCCCCCCCCCCCGGCAAACAAACAGATCACATTCCTTGCCCATTGATCTGACCACATCAACTCCTTTCTGAATGAATCTCTTCTTAGGGATCCCTTCTTGTCTCTTATGGCATTGCCCCACCTACCTGTATATACCTTACTTGTCCAATTCTCCCATGATTTCCCACATTCCATACTACTACCTATGCAAGGAAATCCCTTCCTGAGCAGACAGAGGAGACCACTACCCTTTATTCACTCCACTGCCTCCTTAAGGCTCACTTCTGCAAAAGCAGTGAGAAAGCAGTCAACTAGGTAACATTTTATTGGTTATTAAAGAAAACCTAACATTTCTTTATTGCAGCATTCCATACATCAGTGACCACATTATCTTAGTGCTGTGATTTTCATCTGTCCTGCCCCATGCTCTTCCGTATTGTTTTGTTACCCACCCCCACTATGTTGTGTTTGGTGAAATCTGTTTTTTTGCAGTTTGTGACAAGGTTCAGTTTTGGCATATGTATTCTGAGGGGCTAGCAGCTACTCAGGTGCAGCACAAAATAAACAATACCACTGCTAATAATACTCTGAACCTTGTGGCTTGGACCCTTCCCTGCTACCTCTCAGATCCTAAGCCATTCATTGTCCATCCTGAAACTTAGGCAGAGGGGCTCTAAAACTGTCAGAATAGGAGGAAAGAGAAAAGAATATCTGTTAACATTCTGATACCCAGTGAAAAAGGCAAAAGGCCTTTGCATGACAGATAGTCAAGAAGTGGGTAAAAGGTGCAAGAATGGGCCTCAATACTTTCCGTTTTCCTTAAATGTCTCTCAGCTGTCTTGCACAGAACAATGTTTGTGCAGAAGGTTTATATACTGTGACAAATTCTAGTTACTGCCTTAAGGGTGCTCATCCCTCATGGAAACTCATTTCACATCTCATCAGTTACAGCAATGAGATGGGGACACTGATTTCTTGTTTCTCAGAGGTATGCACATGCTGGGTGGATGGCACAGGCTCAGTCCTAGCAGCATAAAGAATTGGACTGAGATCATCTACGGGATTTTTCTTCCCAAAGGGCTGAGCCTATGCTGTCTTCAATTTTAGAATATAAGACTTCTCTCTGGAACAACCATTCTACTTATTTCCATAGAGAACTGGGTGCAGAGGCAATTGTGTTTTCATTTCAAGTCTATCTCAGCAAGTTAGATGAAAGCAGACACGGACATTTGATTAAAGTATGCTGTATTCATTTACATTAATGATTACTGATTTGCCTTTCCTTTGTGAGGAGCCCAGTGGTTTGTCTGATGGAATCACTTACCAAAGAACTTGATTGAGAGAAGCTTTTAAACGGAATTAATGCATAAGATGTGAAGATTGGCCAGTTCGGTTTGCAGGGGTTCATGCCAATCTGTTTTAAATTTTGATTCATGTGTGCTTACCTGCCTTGACTTCTGGGCTCCTACAAACCAGTTTTCTTTAATTTCATGTTGGAACAATGCAAAACCATCCTGCTTCACTAGGTTTCTGTTCAAAACCATAAAATGGGCAGTCTGCTCAAATCAAGGTCCTGTTTAATTCCAAAAGTTCTTGAGCTTTTTGGGCAAACTTGCCCTAAATTTCAGGTTTGTAAGAAAACTTTTATGTCTCACTATTAACATTTTGCAAAGCATTAGAGTAGAGGGGGTATCCACAATGGGGTATTTTCATATTTTCTGCTGTCTGGTAGCTAATACCTTGCAAATGGACATGAAAGGGCAGAATTTTATACTCTTGGTGGAGCTTCTGAAGAACTAAAGCAGTTGTCTGAGAAAATTAAAGACCACATGACAGCTGCCAGTCATGTTGCTTAGTATACTAGTGGAGAGTGCTCAGATACCACAGTGATGGGCATGGTCTAAGAATCTGAAGAGAATAGAAAAGGGATCTAAACAAAAATCAACAATATCAGGAAAAATAACTTTCTCAAACCTCTCTCTCTCTCAGCACAGTTAGCATTGGATATACAAAACAACCCCTCAGTTGAGTGCATGCAACTCGCTGGATAACTGGGAGATATTGACTGCAGGGTGGGAAAGCAGAAGGTTGTAGCTGAAAAATGTGCCTTTCCTGATTCAACCCTAAATAGGAGGCTCACTGAGGGTGAAGTGAAGGCTTTCTCAGGCACACACAAAGACAGACAGGCATCAAACACTACACAATTTCCTGTGTGATTGGCCAACACATCAACACTGTTGTAAAGAAAAATATTCACAGATGACAGTGACAGTGGAGCCAAGAACAGCAGTCCAATAGTTCAGGCTCCAAGAGATGGTTTAGGCAAAGTTAACACCAGGAATAACAAAGGCCTTGAGCAGTTTCTCCTATTATGAATGTCTTATGAACTACATCATCTCATGACATCTTTTGTTCTCGTTGTTCTCTTTGGCATGTAAAATATACTCTCTCTGAATCTGGTGCTTAATCTGCACTCACCTTAAACTGGAGGTGGAGATTTTAAAGGAAATGAACAGCTTTTGTGATGTAAAAATAAATAAGAAGCCCTTCCCCTTCCATTCATGATTTATCATCTTCTGATTAAACCTCAGTGGGTTTTAGATCAGACCTCTAAAGTACAATGCAGCTACATGGCTTTAAAACAGATAAACCCATGTCCCTCTCACACTGCCCCCACTTCCAAGCTGTTTCTTAAGTAAAAAGACAGCTAAACACGGAAGATGATGTTTGGCTAATGCTCGGACACAGGAAAACTAAAGCTACTTACAGATGAAAAATATTTTGGACTAACATTAATGGACATATCTGTAGTGTATGACAAGTGGATTTATTTGCATAACTTGTATTAATGTTAGTGGGAGGCTTGCGGCTAAATTGCTGCTCTTTGTGCTGTTAATTCATTCCATTTACATTTTTATTTACAAAAGCAGAAACACTGTCTTTAATTCCTACTGGTCTGACAGACAAAAAGCACAGTGGAATAAATTAATAAAAAAGGGCAAATATGAACTCTGAATTTAGTGAGTTAAGTTTTTGGGGAACTTAGGCATTGCCAAACTGATTCTGACCAATGTTTAATTACACTGCTCTACAGCCAAAATGCTTCTGAAATAAATGTAGTTAAACTTTACTAATTCTGGGTCACTGAGAACGAAAATGATGCTTAAAATTGTTGATTGGCTCTAGTTTTCAAGATATGCTATTGGGTCAGTATATACGACCCTTGACTTGGGAATGGCGGAGGATAAGTGAGTTATAAAGGGAAGGGATCTCAATTTAAACCAGAAATGACTCAAATACATCTTTGACTGGATCTATGAAGAAATCTATGACTGGGTTTGGACAGTACTTGCTTTTTAGGCAAAACAATGAATGATGCAATCTGAAGCATCATACATGATATGAATTGCATCATGTTATTCCTAGAAGTCATGGATGATGCAATCATAACGAAGCTTACATCACTCTGCTGAACAAATTGCCCTATATCAGCTCTAGAAATCATACAGTGTCGTGCTCTCTTATTTGTCAGTGTTTGATTTTGCAAAGGGACACATTTCTGTTTAGCCAAAGTGAGCAGAGATGCCTCGTACTTGTGTGAACAGTGCAGATAACTTCTGCTATGTTTGTGGTGAAGTGACTTTTGCATCACAAAAGCCCAGTATAACCACTATGGTTAAGAAAGCCTATCACCTTTATTTTGGCTGCAAAATAGGAGATCAGGACAAGAGGTGGGCCCCACACATATGCTGCAACACTTGTGCAACAAATCTTCGCCAGTGGTTGAACAGGAAAAGGAAATCTATGCCTTTTGCAGTGCCAATGATTTGGAGAGAGCCAACAGATCATACCAGCAATTGTTACTTCTGCATGGTGCCTCCAGTTGGGAAAGGTGTGTCAAAGAAGAAAAAGTGGACTGTGCATTATCCAAACATTCCATCAGCTATACGCCCAGTACTCCATGGAGAAGGACTGCCGGTTCCTGATGCACCAGAATCATTCTCACTTGAGTCAGATGAGGAAGAGGATGAAACTTCTGGTCCTGAATCATCAATGTCACAGGACTCACATTTTCTCCCATCCTCCTCTTCTGAACCACACCTCATAACACAAAGTGAACTGAATGAACTTGTCAGGGATTTGGAACTACCCAAGAGTAAGGCAGAGCTGTTGGGCTCCAGACTACAGCAGTGGAATCTCCTGGCAGGTGATGTTAGGGTTTCCATGTTCCATGACCGTCAAAAGGATCTTGTCCCATTCTTCTTCATGGAAGGTGATCTTGTAGCCTGCAACAACATCGATGGCGTGATGGCAGCCCTCAACATCGTTCACAATCCAGATGAGTGGAGACTGTTCATTGATTCATCAAAGACGAGTCTTAAAGCTGTTTTACTGCATAATGGCAATGTTTTGCCATCAATTCCAGTTGGTCATGCAGTCCATATGAAGGAAACCTATGACAACATGAAACAACTTTTGAGGTGCATAAACTATGACCAACATCAGTGGCAGCTTTGTGGCGATTTGAAGGTTGTTGCTCTCTTGCTTGGTCTGCAGACTGGATACACAAAGTACTGCTGTTTTCTCTGCGAATGGGATAGTCGTGCAAGAGATTCCCACTACATCAAGAAAGACTGGCCACTCCGACAGTCATTGGAGCCTGGGAGGAAAAGTGTTTAGCATCCACCACTTGTTGAATCAAGGAAGATTTTGTTACCACCCTTACACATCAAGCTGGGTCTGATGAAGAACTTTGTCAAGGCCATTGACAAAACACAAGCAGCTTTCAAGTACCTCTGTGGAAAATTTCCAAGGTTAAGTGAAGCTAAGATAAAGGAAGGTGTCTTTGTTGGTCCTCAGATTCGTGAACTTCTTCGAGATGATGCATTTGACCATGCACTGCGTGGCAAGGAAAAGATGGCATGGAAAGCCTTCCAGTTAGTGGCAATAAATTTTCTCGGCAACAACAAGGCAGACAACTACAGGTTGTTGATGGAAAACTTCCTCAAGGCATACAAAAGTCTTGGTTGCAACATGTCACTAAAGATACATTTTTTGCACTCTCATCTAGATTTTTTTCCACCGAACTGCAGAGCAGTGAGCAACGAGCACGGCAAGCGATTTCACCAGGACATTGCAACAATGGAGAAACGCTATCAGGGCAAATGGAGCCCATCAATGCTTGCAGACTATTGCTGGACAGTGACAAGAGATGCTCCATTTAATGAATACAAGAGACAAGCCAAGAAGCGCCGAGTAGACACTGAATAGGGCCTTGTCTACACTACGAGAGTAGTTCGAATTTACTTGCATCGAATTTTTGGAATCGATATTGCAAAGTCGAACGTCTGTGTCCACACTAAGGACAGTAATTCGACTTTGTGAGTCCACACTAACGGTGAAAGCGTCGACATTCGAAGCAGTGCACTGTGGTCAGCTATCCCACAGTTCCCGCAGTCCCCTCTGCCCATTGGAATTCTGGGTGTAGCCGGCAATGCCTTCTGGGTAACAAAATGTGTCGAGGGTGCTTTTGGGTAACTGTCGTCATCCGTCCATCACTCCCGCCCTCCCTCCCTGAAAGCGCCGGCGGGAAATCAGTTCGCGCACTTTTCCAGTCATTGACAGCGCGGATGCCACAGCACTGCGAGCATGGAGCACGCTGCGACCATCGCTGCAGTTGTGGCCGCTCTCAACGCCTCGCAGCTTATCATACACCTTTCCCTGAGGCAGATGCAGAAAAGTCAGGCGAGGAGGCTACGGCACCGCGGTGATGTCCTGAAGTCTGAGAGTAGCACAGACCTCTCAGAAAGCAGGGGACCCAGCGCCGAGGACATCACGATGGCAATGGGTCATGTTGATGCCGTGGAACGGCGATTCTGGGCACGGGAAACAAGCACTGAGTGGTGGGACCGCATAGTGCTGCAGGTCTGGGATGAATCCCAGTGGCTGCGAAACTTTCGCATGCGGAAGGGAACTTTCCTGGAACTTTGTGAGTTGCTGTCCCCTGCCCTGAAGCGCAATGACACCCGGTTGCGAGCTGCACTGAGTGTACAGAAGCGAGTGGCCATAGCCCTCTGGAAGCTTGCAACGCCAGACAGCTACCGGTCAGTCGCGAACCAGTTCGGGGTGGGCAAATCTACCGTGGGGGTTGTTGTGATGCAAGTAGCCAAGGCAATCGTTGATGTACTGCTGCCAAAGGTAGTGACCCTGGGAAACGTGGAGGCGATCATAGATGGCTTCGCAGCGATGGGATTCCCAAACTGCGGTGGGGCCATAGATGGAACTCACATCCCTATTCTGGCACCGGACCACCAAGCCACCCAGTACATTAACCGAAAGGGCTATTTTTCCATGGTGCTGCAAGCACTGGTGGACCACAGGGGACGTTTTACCAACATCTACGTGGGATGGCCGGGCAAGGTTCATGACGCTCGTGTTTTCAGGAACTCTGGTCTGTTTAGACGGCTGCAACAAGGTATTTACTTCCCGGACCACAAAATAACTGTTGGGGATGTGGAGATGCCTATAGTCATCCTCGGGGACCCAGCCTACCCGCTAATGCCCTGGCTCATGAAGCCCTATACTGGCGCCCTGGACACTGAAAAAGAACTCTTCAACTACCGGCTGAGCAAGTGCAGAATGGTGGTGGAGTGTGCTTTTGGCCGTCTCAAGGGGAGATGGAGAAGCTTGATGACTCGCTGTGATCTCAGCGAAACCAATATCCCCATTGTTATAGCAGCTTGCTGTGTGCTCCACAATCTCTGTGAGAGCAAGGGGGAGACCTTTATGGCGGGGTGGGAGGTTGATGAAAATAGCCTGGCTGCTGATTACGCTCAGCCAGACAGCCGGGCGATTAGAAGAGACCTGCGGGAAGCGCTGTGCATCCGGGAGGCTTTGAAAGCAAAGTTCCTGAGTGAGCAGGGTAACCTGTGACTTTTAAGTTTGTGTACAGAGAAGCTGAACCTGCCCCCGTTTCTTTACCCAGTTAATGTTGACTATCCTACCCAGTTACATACCCCCTTCACCCCCTTCCAACACACGTTTCGAAATAAAAATAGTTCTACTTTGTTAATGCACACCGTTTTTTTTAATACTGTTTTCGCGGGAATTTTTTAAAACTGGGACGCAGACTGTGGTGCGGAGCGGGTGTAGTGTAGTGACGCGAATGAAGCTTCTAAACTCAAGGATTGACGGGCTCCGCTGCGGTGGGATGGTTGTTTCAACGGAGCCTGTCACCCCTCCTGATCGGGACTGTGTGTATGGGGGGGCTATGTGACTTTGTGGCAGGGGGAGGACGATTACAGATCCCCTGCTGCATGGCTCTGTGATCCTGCATAAGGACTGCCGCTTAAGATCTGTAACTGCCCTCCCCCGCCACAAAGTCACAGAGCAACCCACCCCCCACCACATAACATGAAAACAACCTCCCAGACTAACCAGGGTAACTAGTCACTGCATCACTGCACTGTGTATGTGCCCTGCTGCTGTGCCTGCCCCCGCCTATGTACCCTGCCAAAGGTGACTGTCCTGTCCAATTACCAACCCCCTTTCCCCTCCTCCTCCAAAAGAACATGATTGAAACAGTAGTTAACATGAACGTATTTTTTATTATCAACTACACATGGAACTGGGAGGTGAAACTTGGACGGGGGCTTGTGTCAGGCGGGAAGGAAAGAACTTTTCAAGTTTTGGGGAATGAGAGCCTTCTGCTACTAGAGCTCTCTGCAGGGGTGGAGTGAGAGTTAGCAGGGACTCTGCCGCCTCTCCTTCTTTGCACTTTGGGTGAGGTGGGTATGGGACTTGGTGGCGGGGGAGGGCGGTTAGAGATGGACTGCAGCGGGGCTCTGTCCTCCTGCCTCCGTTCCTGCAGAACATCCACAAGGCGCCGGAGCGTGTCTGTTTGCTCCCTCAGTAGTCCAAGCAGCGTTTGAGTCGCCTGCTGGTCTTCCTGCCGCCACCTCTCCTCCCGATCCATGTTTGCTTGCTGCATTTGGGTCAATTTCTCCCGCCACTGGGTCTGCTGTGCTGCCTGGGCTTGGGAACAGGCCATAAGTTCAGAGAACATGTCCTCCCGTGTCCTCTTCTTCCTATGCCTAATCTTCGCTAGCCTCTGGGAGTGTGATGCCAGGCTAGGTTGTGAGACAGTCGCAGATGTGGCTGTGGGAATGGGAAAAAGGGAGTGAATTCCTCAGAAAGATAAATGTAGTTGTGAACAAAGAACATAGTCTTTCTCTGTGAACAAGACCATGCACAGCACCTATCACATGCGCACTCAGCACAAGGTCGAATTCTCGGCCTTCGCATTCAGTGCCTGGGGTCTTCCACAGCACATTTGAGAAGCGGGGCAGCACAACGGAATTTCTGTTGCAGGCAGACATGGTAAGCCGTAGACTTGTGGCAGTTTAAAACTTTTATATTACCACTGGCCTCATTTCACATTTAAAGCAATGTCAGTACCTGCTGCCAGCAATCCGGCAAGCGGGAACTCTGCCCCTGTCCCACCCCCTCGCGGCTGTCCCCAGGAACGATCCCTTTCGGCAGCCCCTCTCCCGCCTCCACCGCGTGGCTGCAAACCAGCGGTTACAGTTCTGTAAAGGAACGAGCAAGCAGTCCCAACACTAACATTCCCCTACCTAATTCAAAGCAGGTCACCATGGGCGACATCACCCTGATGAGGATCTCTGACAGCGAGAGAGAGAGAATGCTCCGGGAAAGCCTCCAAAGACCAGGGCCGTATGCCGCCCTGCTGTGCAGAGCAATGATTCCCGAGTACTTGATAGTCTCGTGGCGCGGCAACGTGTCGTACTTCGGAGGACCCAATAAGGCCGCTCTCCCCAGGAACCTCATGCAACGGCTTTCCAATTACCTCCAGGAGAGCTTCATCGAGATGTCCCGGGAGGATTACTGCTCTATCCCTGCACATATAGACCGCATCTTACTCTAGCTGCAGTAGCAGGGACTAAACAGTAGAGCGGCTTGGGCAGGACAATCACGGAAAACCGGACATTGCTAGATTTTTTTTCAAAACTTGCACTGCCCATGACTGAACCGTTAAGTGCCTAGGGCAAACTAATCATGAACAACCCATTCTTTTAATTGTTAATATTCCTGTTCTGTTAAAAATAAATGTTTAGATGTTTACAACACTTACTGGATGATCCTTCACCAGATTCTGTGTCCGGGGTAACGGCTGGGGAGGGTTGGTAGGGGATCTCTGTAAGGGTGATGAAGAGATCCTGGCTGTCGGGGAAATCAGCGTTGTGAGCGCTGCCGACTGCCTCGTCCTCCTTATCTCCTTCCTCATCTTCCCCGTCCGCTAACATGTCCGAGGAACCGGCCGTGGACAATATCCCATCCTCAGAGTCCACGGTCAGTGGTGGGGTAGTGGTGGCGGCCGCACCGAGGATGGAATGCAGTGCCTCATAGAAACGGGATGTCTGGGGATGGGATCCGGAGCGTCCGTTTGCCTCTTTGGTCTTCTGGTAGCCTTGTCTCAGCTCCTTGATTTTCACGCGGCACTGCGTTACATCCCGGCTGTATCCTCTCTCTGACATGTCTTTAGAGATCTTCTCATAGATCTTTGCATTCCGTTTCTTGGAGCGCAGCTCAGAAAGCACGGACTCATCGCCCCACACAGCGATGAGATCCAATACTTCCCGATCAGTCCATGCTGGGGCCCTCTTTCTATTCACAGACTGCACGGCCATCACTGCTGGAGAGCTCTGCATCGTTGCCAGTGCTGCTGTGATCGCCACGATGTCCAGACAGGAAATGAGATTCAAACTGGCCAGACAGGAAAAGGAATTCAAATTCAAATTTTCCCGGGGCTTTTCCTGTGTGGCTGGTCAGAGCATCCGAGCTCGTACTGCTGTCCAGAGCGTCAACAGAGTGGTGCACTGTGGGATAGCTCCCGGAGCTATTAGCGTCGATTTCCATCCACACCTAGCCTAATTCGACATGGCCATGTCGAATTTAGCACTACTCCCCTCGTCGGGGAGGAGTACAGAAGTCGAATTAAAGAGACCTCTATGTCGAACTAAATAGCATCGCAGTGTGGACGGGTGCAGGGTTAATTCGATGTAATGGCGCTAACTTCGACATAAACGCCTAGTGTAGACCAGGCCTAGGACTAAACTATGTACATAATAGTTTTTTGCCTTTTGTTTCATAAAATTTTTTATTTATATAACCCTTTTGCTGATTTTTAAAGTGTTACATAAACAGGACAGGTGAAATATTATCATGTAAAGCAACCATAAACACATGAAAAGACCTAGGTTTACAATTTATGATTAAAACTCTACTATCTACACAATATACATAAACATAAAATGTAAAAACTTAACTATCTTAGAAACAGTAGCCAATCAGTTGTTTTAATTGTCATATTTGAATTCAGCACATCAAAATACATAATAAATAGCACATTTTATCTCTGAAGCAGACGACTTCTCAAAAATTGTAGACCAGTGTTATCTGCAATATTATAGTAGCTGTGTTGGTCCCAGGACCTGAAGAAGAACTCTGTGTAGCTCGAAAGCTTGTTTCTTTCACAAACAGAAGTTGGTCTAATAAAAGATATTATCTCACTCACCTTGCCTCTCCATTATTTTATTAGGCTAATATTCCATCACAACGGTACCAAATGCACCAAAATGCCTAGTGATGAACGATTATTCAATAGCATGTTTATGGGGGAAGTTTTTTCCTAACTGCTGTCCATAGTTGTCTTATGTTCTGAAGTTGATGTGACTGAAGTTCATATTTGTGTGTCTAATCCGCACTGAATCTTTCTACGCCATCTGCTACAATAATATTTTGGGGTAGTTTTTAAAAGGCTGTTGCACAAAAAAATCATTTTTGTCATTTATATTTTTAAATGTTTTGCCTTTCTCTTCATTGAGTCTCCCCTTGTTCTTTTGTTAAGGAAAGATGGTAAAATCAGAGGGGTCTTATATTCCTTCTTTGTACCATTCATTCATTTTATATACGTCTACCATATCCTCTCTTATTTGTCTCCTCTCTAAACAGTTCTAAGCCTTTCAATCTCTCCTCATACAGAAGTTTTCCATTTGTTGCCCTTCTCTAGACCTTTTCTACTTCTGCCATATTCTTCTCAGACTTAATGATCAAAACTGAATGCAGTACTCCAGAGGAGGGTGAACCACACATTTATTTAATGGCATGATAAACATTTTCTGTGTTTTTCTCTATCATTTTCTATTCATACAGTGTAATGTACTATTTGCTTATTTCACTACCAATGTATTGAGAAAGTGTTTTCGTTAAGCTGTTCACAATGATACCTGGGGCCAAATTCTCCTCTGACTTTCATGCTGTGCATGGAGTTGCATGTCAGGTCAGAATTTGGCCTTCAATCTTTTTTCCGGCATTGTGACACAATGTTCCTTCTAACATGCACTGCCTGGCATTTGTTTACACTACATTTCATCAGCCATTATGTTAGGTACCTCTGAAATTCCTCACAGCCTTCTCTAATCTTGACTCACTTAAATAATTTTGTATTATCTGCATATTGTGCCACCTCACAGTTCACCTATTTCCAGATCAATAATAAATACATTAAATAATACCCAGTCTGAAAGCTCGGGAAACCTGAAAGTTAGCCTCCTTCTATGTTGAAAATTGCCCATTTATTCCTACTTTTTGCTGTCTATCTCTTAACCAGTTTCTAATCCATGACAGATCGTGTCTTGTATAGTGTAAACTCTTAGGAGGAAGGAGCATATCTTTTAAAATTCTCTCTAAACTGTTATACAAAGCTGTGATATCATATACATATTTTTATATAAGCCATACTTGCTTCTTTTTATCAGCTCATATTCATCTAGTAGACATTTTTTGCAATTATTTTATCCAAATTATTTTTTCAATTAATTTACCCAGCCTGGATATAAGGTTCTCTGGTCTGTAATTATACCAGGGTCATCCCATGTATCTTTCTTAAAAAAATGGTACAATTTTAACTAGGCTCCAGCTCTTTATAGCAGCTGAATTGAAGCCAACTCTAGTTTGCAATAAATTTGTGGAAAGACCTTGTGCCTAGGAAAGTGAGTAACGGTGCTGACTACAGCAAGATACAGTGCCTGCTTTCCCACAAACTCTGCCTACGCATCTAGGTCTTGACCTCCAACAACCTCCTGGTATTCCAGCCCTCAGCCTCTCCTGAGCTAGTGGTTTTGTGATGTGAGCAAGCACCCTCTCCAGATTAAGAGTCCATCAAATTCCTTTTCATTTGCGACTTAAACAAAGTAGGAAAATAAACTCTTACAGGCGAGTGTGGTGTCTGGCATGAACTCAATATGGCACACGGCCTCATATTTTGGGTTGTTTCAATGGGCAATAACTTTCAATGCTATTTTTCACTCTCTGTTGCTGTAAATACTCTCTTGGAAACTTGAATATAAAGTGTTCTTTCCTTGTTGATTTTTACCCCCCTCTTCTCCCGCTTGTGATTGAAATTAATTAAAAATGAATATGGTGAGTTTTGTTCTTATGGGACAAATGCTGCCCTCACACAAAATTGCTGAGTGGGAAAAAGATAGGACAAAAAGAGTCCTGCAGTGGAGTCAAAGGTGCTTAGTTTGTCCTATCCAGTTGTGGTCTTAAGTGAGGCAAGCATGGCAAGATGAAAAGCAGTTAGACAGAATTGTGCTGTGAGAAAAGCAGCCCCCCTCCCTAGACTAGAAAGTCCCCATGAGCCTAGAAGGAGTTTACACTGGTATAACATACACCTTCTTCTAGTCCTCTCAGTAGCTATGTCACACCATTTTAGGCCCTCATCTTGCAATCTGATCCAGGAGAGTGGGCTTGTTCATCTGCATGGAGCCCAGGTAGATCCAACTGCAGGATCAGAGCCTCCTGGGGCTTTTTCTAGATTTCCTTAGACTTACATAGAGTCCCACTCACTTTCCAACATGTATCTCACCTCCCCAACCCTGCTTAATCACCACTTCTAAATATAGTTCACTGAGTCTAAGCTGGTGTAATTCACAATTCACACAGCAAGGGGGCCACACAGAGGAATGCAGCAAGAAAAGTAATTAACAGGAAGGTGTAAGAAAAGGCAGCTGCAACCCTACCGAAATTTACATCTTCTTATGCGGTCTTTGAAACCCTTAGCATAAAATTTATACCAAATTAGGCTCCCTTGCACAGCAATAGAATTGGTGTGTGTAGGTCTAAGAAAGCCTAAGGCTTTACCTATGTTAAAAGTTACAGCAGTTTAACTAAAATAGTTTTTAAAAGCAAAGCCCTTTATGGAAGCTTAAAATCAATTTAAACTAAGCTTCTATCATTTTAGCTGAATTCAGTTTCTAATAGTCTTTGGTGTGCTAACAGAACTGGGGCACCTTTTAACATAGACAAGGCCCAAGTGAATACAGGGGAGGCTGTTCTACACTATAGTACATTACCCCTCAGCGTGGGTGCTGTATATTGTATTAGACATATATACATGCGATAATCTTCGATTGTGTCTATATATGTTTGACAAACATTTACAGCCTGATTCTCAGAGTTGCTGAACATCTCTAGCTCCAACTCACTTTACTGGGACTGAGGGGGCTCAGCCTTTTCGAATAAGAGGCTATTAATATGTGTTAAATATATATGTAATGCCTTGCCATTCCTTGCACTTATATTAGTACATCTTTGCCTGGGCTGTGTCACTGATCCTTGCTCTCGTCTATGGAATAAGGTATGTTTCTTAGCCATGTTCCCTAGGGACTTAGGTAGAACTTAGAAAACTCCTATTTGTTTTTCTGCCCATCTAGGCATTAATAATGCACTCATTGCCATTGTGTGCAAGTGCCAATTTCAGTGCATGTTTCACCAAACACGCTGCCCCCACATGGCGAGCCTTATTGTATCTCACATGCAGTTTTAAATGCCTTCAGAGGAGTTTGCCGATCTTTAACGCTATAGAAGCACCAACATAATCACTGACGGCAGCACACACAGCTCTGGGAATAGTATTTCCAAGTCTGCTTTAGCATGGAACCCACAGAGGAATCACAAAGAAGAAACATAAGAATGAAATACCTCATGATATTTTTTCACTGTTTTCCCTGCCGTGCACATGCAGGATCTCCAGTTCACTGTTCCACAGCCACAATTCCCGCCACAGCGCTGGACCAGGAAGCAGCGGGGAAAGAAAACTACATTTGTCAGCTTCAGTTCCTCCCTTAAATTGACAGAGTAGTTTCTTGGAGTGCAGCTGTAACGTTTCACATCATCATTCAATCTGTCCAGGTCAACTGCAAAGCAAAAGTGGTCTTTGTAAGGTTGAGTGGGAAGTGTCTTAGAGTGAACTGCTCTCTTGCATGGGAAGTCACAACAAAGGGTTGTGCTCCGGCAGCATCATTCAGAAAATAAATTAAGTGTCAATGTGACTTCTTTAAAGGTAAATATCAGGAACCCAGTTTTTATGTGATTGCACAAGGTCATCTTGGCCCTGATTCTGTTCCACTCAAGTCCACGGCAAAACCCACATTGACTTTAATGATGCTGGATCAGGGTCATAGTGGGTAAAGCACTGGGATGGAACTCAGGAGACTGGGTTCCATTCCCTGCTGTATGACTTGGGAAAAGTCTCTTCACCTCTCTGTGCCTCTGCTTCCTCTCCCACCATTTGTCTTGTCTCTTTAGATGTAAATGCTCTGAGACATAGATTGTCGCTTATTATGTGTTTATTCAGCACTTAGCACAGTGCAGCCACAATTTGAGTTAGGACCTATTGTTGCTACTGTAATACCACTAAATAATAGAATATCAAAGTCTAAATATAATTTAAAAAGTTGTCAAATACTCTTATTTCACTGAAATTTCCATGCACAGGTTTTCCATTGTGGTGAGTCATCTGATGTAAAAATACAGTCAACAGTGGTTTGAAGAATAATTATAATTCATGGTTATAAAATCCCTACATACAATGTTATAAAAATTCCCTAAAGCCAATTTTATAATTAAAAAAAAAAGAGGACTAAAAATCACCTATTTTAAGTTTTGGAAGTTCTTTTTTTAGTTTTTCATCTTTTCTGTTGGATTCTGCCCCTGAATTTGTTGATGAAAATTTGAATAATACATCGATAGATGGAGGGAGCTGACTAATGCAATTCTGCAGCTTCCCCATGTCAAGCAAGAGTTCATTCTCTGAACTGAAAATTGTAACTGGTAGGAAGAGACACATTAAAATGCATTCTAAATTAATTTCTAATTGATAAAATGTAAAATCTATAGCTTGAGAACAAGTCACAATTTGCACTGGAGAAGCCACCAAGCCACTGCATTGACACTGATTTACACAATCTGCAGAGGAAGTAGTGATTGGTAAATAATATGCACCTTTAAATTGTGGCTTTGAAATATTTATTTATCTGAGATACATATGCACGGTGGTTATGTAAATGACATTAGCACCAGTGGACACACTCAAGTCTAGTTCATTTTTCATGCAATGTGTTAACCCAGTTGGGGGAAAGTCAGCAGATAAATCAGGATTTTGGACATGTTGTGATACCATGAAAATCATCTCACCATGAAAGCTCAGCTGTTCTCTCAAGAGGGCTAGTATCCCTACAAAGAAGGTACATAGCTTCCTCTTGAGAGAAGCACAAAATCAATGGGAGTTACCAGTACACGCATGCATTGAGAGGAAAATACACTCCAAATGCACATAGCTAGTTCTCGGAAGAATAAAAAAATATTGATTTCTTTGTTTCAACAGATTATATTTTGTTCTCTGTTGTCACTCTTCAAATGCACTCCCTCTCACTCTTGTTCCCACAGGCTAATTTTTTTCACAGGGAAGAATGTTCCCTCTGCCTCCAGCTCCCATCATTCCCATCAGCACTTTCCACACTCCGCTTTGTTTAAAGATAAAGCAAAACTTAGTTTGTTCACCATTACTTTAACCAATTGGCAATCAGAAAAACTGACCAAATGGAGATGGTGCAGATTCTATAGTCATGATCAGTGGTATCTCCAGAGGGGAAGTCCTAATGCATTAATATACTGTACCACATCAATCCAAGGTGGAGAATTCTGGAACAAGTAGTCTAGGGTTGGAATGGGCTGGATAGATGAGCTGCAATGAAGGTGTGGAATGGGGAAGGTGTGGAAAGGTGTTGTATGGTGCCTACCCATGCTATCCAATACATGTGTTAGAATATCTCTATAGTGCTGGAATCTAAATTCTTAAAATACACCTCTACCTCGATATAACGCTGTCCTCGGGAGCCAAAAAATCTTACCTTGTTATAGGTGAAACTGCGTTATATCGAACTTGCTTTGATCCGCCGGAGTGTGCAGCCCCGCCCCCCCAGAGCACTGCTTTACCGTGTTATATCTGAATTCGTGTCATATCGGGTCACGTTATATTGGGGTAGAGGTGTTTAAGGAGGGAAACAGTCTTGCATGGATTATTTAATGCTAGCTTAAGACATTAGGGTGGCATTTGTGAACGGGATATCTGTAGATGAATTTAGAATAAAATACTCAATGCTTGATTCAGCGCTGGGCTTCAGGGGCATCTGCTGACATAATGCAGGTCACAGGGCTGCCAGCGACGGGTCATTCACCTAGAGAGGGCTTGCTGCAGCGCACTGCACCTATATCCCCCACTCTAACAGGGTACACCCAGCTGGCCATCACAGTTCTAAAAGAGAATAAGCTGGTAGGGGACGGGGTACCCAGAGAATGAGCTGACTCCCTGCAAAACCCATTTGGCCTTCACCCGTAGAGCATCTATCCTTTAAAGGCACTCACCTCTGGTGGAGCTCACAGGGAATGTGGCAGTACAGACACCAACTTTCCTCTATCTTGGGCAAACCTCTCCTGGGGCACAGCATGTGCCACTGCTGCGGGGCTACATTGAGCTAGTCTGGATTATTAGTGTAATGAGTTCATCATGGGATTATGTCTTAACATTCAGACTGCAGCTGATGGAGAATGAGGCTGCCCACTTATTAAGGGTGACAGTATATTACACGAGTCACATCGTGGCAGCCACAACTAGCCAAAGGGCTTAAGCCCCCTGGTTTAAAGGTTAAGGCATTCTCCATAAAGGGTCTTCAATTCTGGAGTGTACTTCGCCCACCAACCTGCCACAGCCTTAATTTGGTGTCCTTTAAAACTTTACAAGGCCTTTTCTCTCAGTTTTTTTCTGAACCAGGGACTATGGAGAGAAAGGGGAGATAGTGCTGAGTTAATGGGAGGGTGTAGTGGAATAGTTGCGTTCTTGGGTATTTCAGAGGGGTTGTAGTTTAATGACAATGATGCAAAGTGATAGGACTGGTTATTTATAGCAAAACCATCTCCCCACAGCTTGGGATGGGTCAGGGGTGAAAGTAAGGCGGTATGGGCCGGTATGGCGAACCGGTAAAAAGCGGCCGCCGGTACCGGCCCCTACCGCCTTACTTTAACGTCGCTGCCGCTTTTGCGCCCCTTGTCGGCGGCCCTGCCGGGTCCCTAGTGGCAGAGCCGCCGACGGGGGAGAGCTGCCGCAGCAGTGCTTTAAGCAGGGTCCTTAAGCGCTGCTGTGGCAAAGACCCTGCTTAAAGCACTGCCACGGCAGTGCTTTATCGTTGCTTCCCCTTTTGCCCCCCTAGGCTGCCAAAAGGGGGGCATCAAAAGGAGCAGCTGCCTCGGGGCTAGTAATTTAAAAGGGCCCGGGGCTCTGGCCACTGCTGCGGTAGCGGCAGCAGCAGCCGGAGCCCCGGGCCCTTTAAATCGTGACTGGAGCCCCGGGTGGCGCGGGCCAGGCAGCCTGGAAGGGCTGGCTGGGGGATTCTGACCCCCCAGCCCTGCCCCTTCCGCCCGAGGCCCCGCCCCTTCCAGAAAGGGGGGCGGTGGGGGTGCAGAGACAGCCCCCATACCACTAAGTTTTCAATTTTACTTTCACCCCTGGGATGGATAAATTTATAAAGAACTCTAAATCAATTAATGAAATAATACATTTTTGGTATGTATATTTTTCTAGCATTAGCCACCAGGGAAAAATATGAGGAATATTCCAAGATGCATGCATAAAGACGTTTTGGATCCGCATCTAGATTTTTCCATAGTGCTAAGCACCTACTGATTCCACTGATTTAATTTGGCATTACAAATGTTCAACACCTCTGAATCTCATACTTTTGTAAGCATGGTCCAGATATAAAGGGATTAAGAAGCGCACGGGTCACCCACTACAAATGTCACCTAGAAATAATACTGAAGTTCATTTTGGATTCTGCCCTAGTAAGGTGGGACAAACTAAGCAGGCAACATACATGCTCTTAACAGAAAAGCCACATTCTGATCCTACCACAGAGATACACAAGAACTACTCCCACTGCTTAAGTGACTTTAAAACACCATTTGTAAATCATTAACAAAAGGAAGTTCTCTAAAGAACTCCCTCTCCAGAAAGTCCAGATTTGAGCTTTTCTTCGGTCTCAGAATTGTTTTACTTTTTGGAGCCAGTTCATTTCCTCATTCATATAACAATGAGATCTTACAGTACAGACAGCTTCATGCATCATTTCACTGCTGTGACTAAAAGGTAACTGAGTCTTGGTGTGAAATCCTGATGCTTTCCTTATCAAGGGATTGAAACCACTGGGGTCCTTAATTTAAAACTGGAACTAAAACGTTCTTCAGACGGACTGCAAATGGCTTCAAAACTGAACTTACAGAATTTTTGCAATTTTTGGTGTGTGTCCTAAAGCCTGTCAGGGAATTCAGCTGTGAATCCACCGCTGAAGTCCGGCACCTAGGGAATTTCTTGCCACTGCTGCCACCACCTCCTGATAACTCTTAATCCAGTGGTTAGGGCACTCACTTAGAATGTGGGAGACCCCCGGCAGTTCAAGTAAAGTCTCTCCACCTGACAGGAATAAGGGATTTGACCAGGGATCTGCCACCTCTCAGGTGAATGCCCTAACCACTGAGCTATAGATATTCTGATGTGGGGCTACCTCAGTCTCTCCTGTGGATAAATAATTAGAGTTACTAGAGCAGGAGGACTGGATCCTGGCTCTCCCACAGCCTGCGGATGCTCTAACCACCAATTATGAAGTCATTCCCGTACATATGTGCTCTCTCTCTCTGGCCCCAAAACTCCACAAAGCAGAACAGCTTCAACAGGAGAGACTGAGGGAGCCCCCACATCACAATATCCTATAGCCCAGTGGCTAGGGGCATTCAACTGAACGGTGGTAGATTGCTATTCAAATCCCTTCTCCCCCTCAGTTGGAGGAAGGAACTGGGGGTCTCCCACATTCCAGGTGAATACCTGAACCACAGTTATGAGGAAGGTCCCCCTCCCCCCGAGCACAGCTAATGGATCTGGCCCCACAGGTGAGTTAGGTAGAAGAACACCTATCTTCCCCAGTTTGTGAATCACTCTGTGGCTTAGACCTCCAGATACCTAGAGTGAAGCAGCACTGTGCATGCTCGGAGGCAGCCAGGGAATTTTCACTGCAATAACTTAGGCACTGATTGAGTTTAGGCACATACAGGGCTCAGCGGCAGCCGAGTGCATGGTTTTGTGAAAACCACTGCTGCCTGATTCTGGGATTTAGGAACCTAACTCCCTTTGTGAATTTAGCTCACAGCTGTGTATGTGAGGCACAATAAGCCACTGCAATTTTCAACAGCACAGAAGCTACTCTAAGTTGCTGAGGATTCAACCCCATCTTTACTTAACAGAGCCAAATCGTCCATTGGTGTAAACTGACATAATTCCATTGGTCTCAATGAAGTTATTCTGTTTTACCCCAACTAAGGAGCTGGCCCACAGTTGTAAATCCTCAATAAATGTCTAATAGTAACAGATATTTTCTTTTACATTTTTAATCCAGTGACATATTCAATATAAATGCAGTATATTTGAGAACTTTAAGATTTATCAAATCTTTCTTAGTGGCAACTGGAAGAAAAGGATGCTGCATTTGGATTTCCACTTTACTTACAGTTCCCAGATAAAACTCTCTCATACAACAACTACTATTTAAGATGGAGAGGGCAGAAATTTCAGTGGGATTATAACTGTCCATGGGAACAAAGGTTCACAATACATGTTCCTATTAAAAGCTGGGACACCAATTATGTCCAGGGAGTGGGTCAAGTAGTACGAACAAGCCCAAACCATCGCTGTTGAAAATGGGTGCAGCTCTGACACCAGTGGTAAATATGACTTCACAGGCTTCACCAGCCTTTAACAAAGGTTCACAAGAAAAGCTTTCTGTTGCAGTGCCGTTTGCTCTAAGTGTCCCCAGTAACTTCACATACAGTAACAGGAAACATAGGCACTGAGTTTTTCCCCGGGGATGCTCCACCCCAAGGCCCTGCACAAACTCAGCCCCTCCCCCAAGGCCCTACCCAAACTCCGCCTCTTCCTGCTCCCACTTCACCCCTTCCTCTGAGGTCCCACCCTCACTTCACCTCTTCCTGCCCCACTCCGCCCCCTCCCCCAAGGCTCCGACATCGCTCGCCTCTTCCTACCCTGCTCTAACCCTACCCCCGAGGCCCCGCCCGACCGCCGCTCCTTGCTCTCCGTCTTCCCCTAAATGCCTCCCTCCCAGCCACCAAACAGCTGATTGGTGGTAGCCGCCTGAACAGCTGTGAGCAGGGGGTGCTGAGCACCCACTTTTTTTTTTCCTGTGGGTGCTCCAGTCCCGCAGCACCCATGGAGTTGGCACCTATGACAGGAAATATCCTATTTGCCACAGTGGGGAAGAGGATGCATAATCACTGGGCCTGAGTTATATTATGAAATATGCAAAGTGTAGCTAAAGTAATTCCTGACTAAGGGTGGGAGGGGTATTCTGTTTGTTCAGGGCTTACAGTAGAATGAGTGCATTTAGATAATTAGCAGTAATTTGAGATGGTATGTCATGAACTTAGAGTATACATATTTGCCATTAAAGCAGAGGCATTTTGAATTTGTGCTGTTTGTATTTAATGTCTGATGCACTGTAACTTGCTGGCGACTATCCCAGAACCTTTCAAGGAAGAGTACATGGATGTTTGCGGTAATTTATTGGCGACTGTTTGCAAACCCCTGAGAAATGAAATTCTTCAGTTCACATTTTGTTTAATTTCTTGCTAAATAATTTTAATTAATGTTAAATAGAAGCTGTGGTTATGTGCACAGTGAACTGCCACAATTTCGGGAATTGATATATTCATTTGGCCATTACTTCATACAAGTTGGGAAAGTTCCATCCAGACTTGTGGTCCCTGTGCTTCTTTCTCTTTCCCCCCTTTAGAGCAGAGCCTGGTTTGTTTATTTATGTAACTTGTAAAGCTGTCACTGTAGACAGATGTTATCTCAGGAATATCCCACCTGATTAATTTCTTCTGATAGCCGAAGGCTTTTTGCATATGATTGTCCCAGAATAAAATAAGCAAAGAGTGAAAGTGTGGGGGCTCAGGCCAGTGCAGCGTCCTTCAGTGCCAGAATGTATGTTCTTGTTTACTGAGATTATTTCAGAGTGGTAGCTGTGTTAGTCTGTATCAGCAAAAACAACGAGGAGGCCTTGTGGCATTTTAGAGCCTAACAAATTTATTTGGGCATAAGCTTTCATGGTCTAGAGCCCACTTCATCAGATGCAAGGAGTGGAACATACAGTAGGGAGGTATAAATACACAGCATATGAAAAGATGGGAGTTGCCTTACAAATGAGGGGTCAGTGCTAATGAGCTAATTCAATTAAGGTGGAAGTGGGCTATGCTCAACAGTCGACAAGAAGGGGTGGGAATCACTTTTGTAGTGCTAATGAGGCCAGTGTAAACAAGGTGGCCCATTTCAAACAGTTGACTAGAAGGTGTGAGTATCAGCAGGGGGAAAATAGTTTTTGTAGTGACCCATCCAGTCCCAGTCTTTATTCAGGCCTAATTTGATGGTGTCCAGTTTGCAAATTAATTCCAGTTCTGCAGTTTCTCGCTGGAGTCTGTTTTTGGAGTTTTTTTGTTGAAGAATTGCCTCTTTTAAGTCTGTTATTGAGTGTCCAGGGAGACTGAAGTGTTCTTCTACTGGTTTTTGAATGTTATAATTCCTGATGTCAGATTTGTGTCCATTTATTCTTTTGCGTAGAGACTGTCTGGTTTGGCCAATGTACATGGCAGAGGGGCATTGCTGGCACATGATGGCATATATCACATTGGTAGATGTGCAGGTGAACGAGCCCCTGATGGTGTGGTTGATGAGTATTTGCAACTACACACAACAAAAACACTAACCCAGGAACCAAATCCTGCAACAAACCCCGGTACCAACTCTATCCACATATATATTCAAGGGACACCATCATAGGACCTAACCACATCAGCCACACCAGTAGGATAATACTTCAGTCTCCCTGGACTGTCAACTGTTGAGAATAGCCCACTTCTACCTTAATTGAATTGGCTCATTAGCACTGACTCTCCACTTGGTAAGGCAACTCCCATCTTTTCATATGCTGTGAGATTATTTGTGAACTAGAATTTCTTTTTAAAGCTGAACCCTTTCTCTACACATCTTCCCTAGACTTTTGCATCTACTTTTGTTTTGAGAAATAGCTTATGCCTGCCTTCTTCCTAGATCTTTGTATATAAGGCCAATTCAAAGTTAATACCTTTGCTGTAAAGGAAGTTTTTTTTCACTTCTGAAGCAATTTTCATATATACATAATAGTTAATAAGAATTTTTTAAAAATAAAGATATAGACAAGAGATTAAGTGACAGAAGTTCAGTGCTGTGTAATGATAGAGAACACATGCTTTGTCTAGAAGTACCCCCTCCTTTGCACAGGATGGCACTTCTCTTTTTACATCCACTACTACAGTACTAAAGTAATTATGAAATAATGTGATAGTTGTGATACCCATTCTAGGAACCTGTCTATTAAAAATGGCCAAATTATTATGACATTGAGGCCAACCTTAAAATATTATTGCAAATATACAGAAAATTATTTTGCTACTGATCTACTCTATATGGTACAACCATCTCTTCATAATCACTTAGGGTAACTTTAAGGTTGGATATTCATATACTTCAAGTTTCCTGTTCTAAGATATAGATCTGACTATCAAACCTTTCACCTTTTTTTGAAAAACACAGCAAAGATTGTTTCTAATATTTACTTGTTATATTTCTTTGCAGAGGAAGTGCCATGATATTTGTATAGAGTTTTTACCTGGGGCATGACTTATGGATTTTGAAAATGCAAATACTAAACCTAAAATATTTCCCCAGGATTTGATTTAATTGAGATTATGTAATAAACTTCTGTATGAGTAGTGAACTATAAATGGCAGTACATATACACAGCATGACATTTCAAACAATGAATGCAATTTTTAGAGATATACACCTGATACCGATATCTCACATAAATAGTATAAATAAATAAAGAGTGCTGTGAGATCAGATTTTGTGTATGGATTGCATTTGTCAGATATATAAATTTAATCAGGGTAGTCCCAACCTTTAAAAGGTCATTGCAGGAATTGCAGTATTTGTATTAGTTCTTCTCTGTATTGTACTTCTTTCAATCTGTATTGATTGCCAACTCTAAAAATATTATATTTAAAGTGTCGTTTACCATGTGGGTCATGTTATTAGGACTGAAAATCTAGCAACACTGCACTGAACTCAATTCCCTGGAACCATTTGGTATGCACAGGGGGTAGGATAACAGTGAAGTCATTAGCAATTTATTTATATAATTTACGTGACATGTCCTGAAAATGCTGTGAGAGATACACAGGGATTATATCAAATTGTGCTAATCTGCCTCAGGGCAGTTTTAAACAAGAACAAAGGATAAAACTCAACCTGGAAGCTGAGAAAGCATGTAAATGGTGATATAATCTATTGTTCTTTCAGCTGCAAGGTTACTACAATGCCTATAAATATTCCTTAGTGTTCCACAGAGCCTTTGTTTGGAAGCCCTAATGTATTCCTAATTTAAAGGATTTTATTTGAAGCCATTCTCTAATCGGATTTCAACATGTAACGTGGCTGTATTCCTGTCACATTTCAAGTATGAGCATTTCTTATTAGCCCTGGTGTGACCCTAAGAACCCCTCAATGCAAACTGGCAAAGAGTTCACTGTTCTGTAACAGCAACGCTGATCACGCTGGACAAACTCATTACACCCCAACATGTTGCTTTCACGGTATTTATAAAAAATAAAATAAATAAATAAATAAAACCAATGGTGTAAGGGATCTATTAAAAGCTTATATCACATTGATCATCATAATCTTTGTGAAATGTACATACAGATGAAATTTAGGAAGCTGTGTATAAGTATTAAATGTATTAAACTTGTATGTTAAAACTTAACCAGACAAACAGATTTCTTCCACACAGGAGATGATAGGTATATCCCTCTGTAACATGCAAATAAGCATTGTAGTAAGTCAACACAATGGAAGTCTGTTTGTATATGGAAACACAGGAGTAGGGGAACCAGCACCTTAGGGGTCATCCTTTGGGTGTCAAACCAATGATTTTTGGAAAATATAAGGAGAAACAAAAAGACATTTGTCATCCATTTACTGAGGAAAACCCTTGTAAAGCATGGGGATATTCATGAAAACTTGGATCCTGATTTTGACTGAAAACCAGCAGCTCTGTCAAAGACCGAATCCTTGGGCGAAAATCTACTTTATAAAATAGGAATATTAATAAGTGTAGACCTAAGATTGCATTTTATGTTTTATTTTATATGTGTAACCAGTTCTGTTTCCACTTCTTATCCTTACTCACTCTCTTAAATCTCAACCTTTATTAATAACCTTATTTTTGTTTTTGCTATAAGTAGATTATAGTGCTGTGTTGTTATGAATAACCTGATCCTGAGTTGTACCAGTCAAGCTGCATATACTGTCTCTTTGGAGACAGTTTACCTGGCAATTTCTGTGAGTGTCTAGTGACAGGGGCTAGATACTATAGGGGGTGACTATCCCACACTTACCCTGCAGGGTTTAATGCAGGCCACATGGGCCAATTAACTCATTAGGCAGCTGGTTAAGGAGGCCCAGTTGGACAGAAATAGGTGGGGCCTATAAAGCCCAGCAGATGAAAGGCGAATGGGCTGCAGGGAGACAGCAGACGCTCCCAGGAGAAAGGGAGGAGTGAGTGGAGACTGCAGACTGCAGTTACTTCCTGGGAAGAGGCTTTGGGAACTGGTAGGCCCAGGAAGAGAAGGGGAACCAGAGGTAGGAAGAAGCCCAGGAATAGAGCAGTGAGGCCAGAGCGAGAAGGCCCAGATAGCTGAGCTAAGGATGCCTGGGCTGGAACCCAGAGAAGATAGCGGGCCCAGGTTTCCCTACCAGCCACTGGCCAAGAGGCACTGAGGCAGTGAGTGGGAAGCCTGCCTAGGACTAGTGAGGAGCTAACCTCGCCCGGAAGGGAGGAACATGGATAGTGACATGGCCAGAGGGCTGTGCCACACAGAGGATGTTGCAGGTCCTGGAGCTGTGAGAGGGGCTGTGGGCGGACAGCAGAGACAAAGTGACAGTGTGCAAACCGTGGACAGGGGGGCATTGGCCTCAAGCTAATCCCTAGCGTATCAGGAAGAGGTGCCAGTCTGATGGTGAGTGGTTCACCCCATGACAGGGATGCTTCTGGGGAGTTCAGGGACTGGAGTAGATCCAGCAGGGGCTGGGAGAGCCCCTGAGCAGAGTGCTTGAGAGGCTGAAGGGCAGGCAGTGTTAGGGAGCTGACATCTGGCTACTACAAGAAAGACTCCCTCTCATTGGGGGGTGGAGAGAGGAGGGTAACATGGTGACCCAGTCTTGGGCACCCTGAGAAAGTGTCACATCAAGTTTATAACTAATATAATCATTTTGGACTGAAATGTATAGTGTAGCAGAGAATCCATCCTTTTGTTGGAAGAAAGGAGGAGAAAAAAACCACAACTCATTCCTTTAACAAAAACATCCTGAATTAAGAAATAAATTGGCAAACTCTTTACTTATTCATAGCAGTTGCTAGGCCAAAGAGTTGAATTCCTTTGTACTCAATGGAGAAACCCTAATTAATCCAGATTTCCTGCAGACAACCAGAAAGATCGGATCAGTATCAGTACTTGGAGCCAATCTGATCAAAATAGATAAAACACAGCACACATTGCTTTAGCTACAGTACATTTGCACTGGGATCAGATTTAATCTGAGACTCAAGTGAAATCTGGATGGAAAATTCAGTAAGAGATCAGGGTCTCTTGTCAGCCTCTATTAAAATCAAATCAGCTTCTTTTTTGTCTTTTGTGTACGTTTCCATTAGCGCTGACTCCAGTCTGGGAATAGGAGACACATAGCTGATTATGTTTCACTGGCCTCCAAATGTGATCAGATTGGCCCCAGCATTTAATACAAACTAAACAGAAGAAATGTGGCCTACATTTTCAAAAATGTGTAGAGGTGTTGATTGCTTAAATTTTTGGGGTGCCTTAAAGGGGCCTAGTTTTCAAATAGTAGTTACTAAGCACTTTCTTAAAATTAGGCCCCTTTAAGGTTGGGCAGGCAAAAATTGAAGCAACCATAATGACCAGTCACGTTTGAAAATGTAGGCCTATATGTATCCAGTTTCAGATCAAATTATACTAAGGTCTCAGCTGTTGAAGTTTAACTGCAAATATTATATTCAGTGCTGATCCTTAAAAAAACAAAAATCAAAAAACAACAAAAAAAACACAGCGAAAACTTATGTCTCTCCTTGTACAAACTGCAATTAAATGGGAATTCCATAGGTTGAAGGGCTTGCAGAATCAGACACATAATTTGCTAATTATTTAAGAAAAATATTCAGCAAAACGTATAATACATGTATATTGAATATGTAATGTAGGATAAGAGTAATAAGAAAATTCATAATCGGAGTTAAACATTTCATTAGATTAGCTGTTAAAATCTACAGCGATGAGCACTTAGAAGAACTGAGCTAGACACTCAAGATACCCCCTTCACCACACAGTACAATTTCAGTGGGCAACATTGTGCTTATTTCTTCAAGGTCATGGCTGGACTTTCTATTTAGTGCTTCCTCATATTATTGGTTCGTTTCATTAACTTAACATTCTTTTACTTTAGCTTTTGATGGATGGATTGTATCAAAGGAGGGAAAAGAGACACATAATCCAGAGATGCACACTTTGTTCAATTACAGTTAAAAATACTAAACCACAATAGTGTTCCCTGTCTACATAATGGAAATCGGTCAGATGTTCACATCCTAAAAAAACCCCAAACAGCTGCACATACAGGTGTTTGTGCCAGATGCTTCCCTAAGTACAATGTGATAGAAGTAATTATCTCCCACTCAACACAGAACAATCCTTAAACAGGGTGTTTAAAGGTGGGTGAGAGTTCAGGAATCCTATGTCTTACATGCAAAATAATACTTTAGAGTGAAATTGAAAACCATCTGTCCTTAACATACATAATTTCAGGTGTCTGTGTTTTCATTTGTGAATATTAACAGGCTGAAGCCAGCTTGTTGATGTGGGTGATAAATACTTTAATGAAACAGACTGAAAATGATTAAGGTTCAAATTCTTCTGTCCTTACTTGTGCTGGGTAATTCCTTGCTCTGCAATTAGTCCCATTGACTCCAGCATGAGTAAAGGTGTCTGAATCTGAACTTGATAAGCAATCAAAGGGCATTTGTGAGAAGTGTACAGAAAACACCTGGAATTAAGAACATGTACAGTGTCTCCTCCTACCTTTGGACTTTCTGTCACGGTAGCTCCTGCCTCGATAATGATGTCCGGTGTCTGTGTACAGATTTTCAAGATCTTCCTGCCACGACTCTGGATTAAAGTGCTTGAGTAGCTCCTCCACGGTGTCAAATCCAGCGATGGTCTGGTCTAATGCTTCCGCAGTGAGGGTAGGGTCGGTCACTGATGGAGAGGGATAGGATACCCCCTAAGAGTGACATACAGCTCAGTGTACTTTGAAAAATTACAGCACCACTCAATACAAGTGTCAACAGTTACAGAGAGATTTTTCTCATAGCTGACTCCCACAGAATATCCAGGCAAGACCCCAAATTGGACTGAGATTCTGTCTTTTGACACAGTGACCTTACTCCTGGTATTATTAATCACTGTCGACCATCTTTTGAGCTCCTTGCACTGGGCCAGATGGCATCATGCCTCAGCATGCTGTGCCAGGAGACCAGGGAGAAAAGCACTGCCCACCTTTCCAAGTAAGGACAGGTGCTGCCAGGTGAATGGAGAAGCAAGCAGCTCTAATGCTGCTGGACAGCGCTAGCCATTCCAAAGGGGGCCAGGAAGGGTGGGAAGAAGGCAGAGCTACATCCCGTCCTTCACACCAGCCAGCGTGTACATTATGTCCCTGTACAGGGTGTGGCACGGGCTACTTTTCTCTTGCCCCCAAAGTAAGGCGGTACCTAAAAGGTGAGGTCCTTTCCTCAGTTTGCATGTAGACAAAATCTCATGGAAGTATCTACAGCACTCATTACCATAGTATCTGAGTGCTTCACAGGCTTTAACGGTATTTATCCTCACAGCACCCGTGAGGTAGATCCCCACTGTTCAATGAGGAATTAAGGCACAAAGAGACCAAGGCAACTCTCCCAAAGTCACACAGGAAGTCTGCAGCAAGGAACTGAACCCAAGGCTCAGGCTAATGCCCTAACCACGGACAATCTTTCCTCTTCTTGGAGCTTTAACAAAGCAAGGCCTAAGCAAAGACTTCAAGGTTTGGCCCTTTGAAAGGAAGAATTAACTCTGGTTTTCAAATGTTTATAAACTAGAATTTGAAAAAAAAAAATACTGAAGGAAATTAGAAAACTGTAATGGAAGGGTCTGCACAATGTAAGGGCTGAAACACACACATACAAAAGGGATTAATATTTCTAAGCATTTAGGAACATATACTAGTCATAGACCATGTGTATGTGGGGGATTATCAGGAAAGCTAAGGCAAATCAACTGAGGGTGTGAAGTCAATGCACATAAATTAAAGCCCATTAAACTCCCATGTGGATGCTCACCAGGAGTAAAGTGGCCTTAAAATGGAGATATCCCATCTCCTAGAACTGGAAGGGACCTTGAAAGGTCATCAAGTCCAGCCCCCTGCCTTCACTAGCAGGACCAAGTACTGATTTTGCCCCAGATCCCCAAGTGGCCCCCTCAAGGATTGAACTCACAACCCTGGGTTTAGCAGGCCAATGCTCAAACCACTGAGCTATCCCTCCCCCCTTAGTTCTCTCCTGAATGAAAGCATCCACATGGGGGTTAACACACTTCAGTTAACGTGCATTAACTTTGCACCTTCAATTGATTTGCCTTAGGTTTCTTGAATGACACATGTAGACAAGGCCTTAGATCAGTGGTGGCCAACCGCAGCTCCCATTGGCCGGGAACGGCGAATCGCAGCCACTGGGAGCGGCAGGGGGCTGTGCCTGCGGATGGTCAACGTCCGCAAAATGTCTCGCAGCCTGCAATCAGCTTACCCTGATGGGACGCATGTGGCCCACAGGACGCAGGTTGCCCACCACTGCCTTAGATGCATATACATTTATTTAGTTCAGTTGGAGTAAGTCACCTCTAAGGACAGACCTGACCTTTAATAACTAATGTGCATTTATAGAGAAGAGTTTTACTTTTACTATAGCAAAATTTCCAAAGTCCTAATTTCAATGCCCAAATATTCAATATCCTAATATCATCTTCCCCCCAAACTACCCTCAAATTTCCTAATTTCTGTGTAAAATATACTCATGAAAGAACTGACTGCAGATATGTCATTCTCTTAAGACATATTAAATCAACTGCTGACAACGTATAACAGAACAGGATATAAATACAGGAAAACTCAGACCTTTATTTTCTCAGTTAAAACACTGAAACTGACAGAAAAATGAAAGAAAAGAATCCCTTCTGTCCTCAAAATCTGGACCTGAAGCCATATAGATACATAGGGTATGTCTATACTGCAATCATGGGGCATGGTTGCAGCTTGAATAGCCATACCTGATTAAAGCTAGTAATAATAATAGGACTCCAATTTTCCTAGATGCGATAGCTGATGGATTCCTTCACCAAGTAGTTCCTGAACCAACAAGAGGGGATGCCATTTTAGATTTGGTTTTGGTGAGTAGTGAGGACCTCATAGAAGAAATGGTTGTAGGGGACAATCTTGGTTCGAGTGATCATGAGCTAATTCAGTTTAAACTAAATGGAAGGATAAACAAAAATAGATCTGTGACTAGGGTTTTTGATTTCAAAAGGGCTAACTTAAAAAAAATTAAGGAAATTAGTTAGGGAAGTGGATTGGACTGAAGAACTTGGGGATCTAAAGGTGGAGGAGGCCTGGAATTACTTCAAGTCAAAGTTGCAGAAACTATCAGAAGCCTGCATCCCAAGAAAGGGGAAAAAATTCATAGGCAGAGTTGTAGACCAAGCTGGATGAGCAAGCATCTCAGAGAGGTGATTAAGAAAAAGCAGAAAGCCTACAAGGAGTGGAAGATGGGAGTGATCAGCAAGAAAAGCTACCTTATTGAGGTCAGAACATGTAGGGATAAAGTGAGAAAGGGCAAAAGCTATGTAGAGTTGGACCTTGCAAAGGGAATTAAAACCAATAGTAAAAGGTTCTATAGCCATATAAATAAGAAGAAAACAAAGAAAGAAGAAGTGGGACCGCTAAACACTGAGGATGGATTGGAGGTTAAGGATAATCTAGGCATGGCCCAATATCTAAACAAATACTTTGCCTCAGTCTTTAATGAGGCTAATGAGAAGCTTAGGGATAATGGTAGGATAACAAATGGGAATAAGGATATGGAGGTAGATATTACACATCCGAGGTAGAAGCTAAACTCGACCAGCTTAATGGGACTAAATCGGGGGGCCCAGATAATCTTCATCCAAGAATATTAAAGGAACTGGCACGTGAAATTGCAAGCCCATTAGCAAAAATTTTTAATGAATCCGTAAACTCAGGGGTTTTACCTTATGACTGGAGAATTGCTAACATAGTTCCTATTTTTAAGAAAGGGAAAAAAAGTGATCCAGGCAACTACAGGCCTGTTAGTTTGACATCTGTAGTATGCAAGGTCTTGGAAAATTTTTTGAAGGAGAAAGTAGTTAAGGACACTGAGGTCAACGGTAATTGGGACAAATTACAACATGGTTTTACAAAAGGTAGATCGTGCCAAACCAACCTGATCTCCTTCTTTGAGAAGGTAACAGATTTTTTAGACAAAGGAAATGCAGTGGATCTAATTTACCTGGATTTCAGTAAGGCATTCAATACAGTTCCACATGGGGAATTATTAGCTAAATTGGAAAAGATGGGGATCAATATTAAAATTGAAAGATGTATAAGGAACTGGTTAAAGGGGAGACTACAACGAGTCGTACTGAAAGGTGAACTGTCAGGCTGGAGGGAGGTTACGAGTGGAGTTCCTCAAGGATCGGTTTTGGGACCAATCTTATTTAATCTTTTTATTACTGACCTTGGCACAAAAAGTGGGAATGTGCTAATAAAGTTTGCGGATGACACAAAGCTGGGAGGTACTGCCAATACAGAGAAGGACCGGGATATCATACAGGAAAATCTGGATGACCTCGTAAACTGGAGTAATAGTAATAGGATAAAATTTAATAGTGAAGAGAGTGCAAGGTCATGCATTTGGGGATTAACAACAAGAATTATTGTTATAAGCTGGGGATGCATCAGTTGGAAGTAATAGAGGAGGAGAAGGACCTCGGAGTATTGGTTGATCACAGGATGACTATGAGCCACCAATGTGATATGGCCGTGAAAAAAGCTAATGCGGTCTTGGGATGTATCAGGTGAGGTATTTCCAGTAGCGATAAGGAGGTGTTAGTAACGTTATACAAGGCACTGGTGAGACCTCATCTGGATTCCTGTGTCCAGTTCTGGTCTCCCATGTTTAAGAAGGATGAATTCAAACTGGAACAGGTACAGAGAAGGGCTACTAGGATGATCCGAGGAACGGAAAACCTGTCTTATGAAAGGAGACTCAAAGAGCTTGGCTTGTTTAGTCTAACCAAAATAAGGCTGAGGGGAAATATGATTGCTCTCTACAAATATATCAGAGGAATAAATACCAGGGAGGGAGAGGAATTATTTAAGCTCAGTTCCAATGTGGACACAAGAACAAATGGATATAAACTGGCCATTAGGAAGTTTAGACTTGAAATTAGACGAAGGTTTCTAACCATCAGAGGAGTGAAGTTCTGGAACAGCCTTCCAAGGGGAGTAGTAGGGGCAAAAGACATATCTGGCTTCAAGACTAAGCTTGATAAGCTTATGGAGGGGATGGTATTATGAGATTGGTCTTTGACTATTAGCGATAAATATGCCCAATGGCTTGTGATAGGATGTTACATGGGGTGGAATCTGAGTTACTACAGAGAATTCTTTCCTGGGTGTCTGGCAGGTGAGTCTTGCCCACATGCTCAGGATTTAGCTGATTACCATATTTGGGGTTGGGAAGGAATTTTCCTCCAGGGCAGATTGGCAGAGGTCTGCAGCATGGGGCACAGGTCACTTGCTGGAAGATTCTCTGCACCTTGAAGTCTTTAAACCATGATTTGAGGACTTTGATGGCTCAGACACAGGTTTGATACAGGAGTGGGTACGTGAGATTCTGTAGCCTGCGTTGTGCAGGAGGTCAGACTAGATGATCATAATGGTCCCTTCTGATTAGTACCGTAAAGTCTACGAACAGGTCCCAGAGCAGTGAATCCGTAGTAGTGCGCATTTCAGTGCAGGCTAGGCACACAAGCAATTACCCATGGTTCCAGGTGGGCTTGTACAGCCCATGCTGAAGGGTGCATTGCCATGGCTTCACTGCTCTAGTACCCAAGCTAGCTCAGGTATGTCTACTCAAGCTGCAATCACACTCCACGATTACAGCACAGACATACCCACAGAGACATATAGCACTTGAATTCCCCACCAGAAGGTCAATTTTAGCCTGAACCTGCAAATACTTCTATAAATCGATGCAAGTTGCACTACTCAGGTGAGTAGTCCCACTGGAATCAGTGGCTTATTAACCTGAGTAAAACTATTCAGTTTTACTGAAAATCCAGTCTACTTAAATATACCTTTGTCTTCACCAGCAAATGTTGCCATAGTCTTTGGAGTGAGTCCTTGATATTTTACTGCGTATAATTTGCTACAAATATGAACCTTCCAAATTATCTGACACCAGAAAGAAAAAAACGAAAATATCATAATACAGTGCTGACATGGAAGGAGCACTGCAGTTTGCTAATTATCACAACTACACAGGGAGTTGAGAATGGGGTTGTGTTACATATGAAATGGGGTTGTGATAATATGAAATAAAGGACCTTTTTTAACAGTATTGGCCTGGAAATTATTAAGCCTTCAACACAGAACCCATCACAAATAAGTTTCAGTGGGCCCACTTTCATAACCCTTCTACAATCCAGTGTTAAATGAGGCACAATGCAGATGGCTTTAAAAATTCATGACTCATTAAAAGGAAGACACGCAGCAAAGAACCTCTATTGACTTCTAAGTGCCTTAGAATAAAGACTTTGTCGAAGAGATGGGAGTCGGACCCCCATGAGAATAAATATCTCACATCAGGAAGCTGAATAAAGTGCTGCTACATAAAACAATGCTATATGAAATTCAGTGTTCTAATCACAGTCGTCGTGTACAATGCTTACATAATCATTTTTGGTAAAAATAGAAACACACTAAAATATCACTAGGAACCCACTATAGAGAGAAATCAGTGGGGCTAGTGACTGATTTGTAATCATAGCAAAAGAGGAAAACAGTTCCTAAATTCCCTTCAAAGAACAAAGGGAAGGGGGATAGGGAGAAAGACGTGAGGATGCGGCATAAGTAGCAGAATTGCAAATCGACTGCCTTCTGTTTCCATGCCTTCCACTGGAGGAACATCAAACCTACTCAAGTATATATGATCTTGTCCTCTAGAGGCTGGTCCGCAAAGATATAGACACTCTCATGGAATTAATGGACTGCTAATGGAATTAATAGACTAGGAGCAACCAGTACTTTTTATGCAAAAAGGTCAGGGGCTCTATTCAGAAAGGCACCTGTATGAGATTTAGATGAGACTCGTGCTGTTTGTATGCATTTAGCCATACAGTCTTTTACATTTTGTGAGAGCCTTGGAGGTCAGATTGTGGATTTGCAGGATACGTCAAACCAATAAAAGCAAGGAGAATTCACACCTTCTTGGGTTATAAAATTTCTATTCAGGACTTTATAAGGAGTTCAACTCAGTTCACACACACAAAAAAGCTCAACTTTCTCAGAGCAATAGGCAATGAAGAGGAATTATTGTAGCTCAGATAACCTATTGGCAGCTACATCATGTGATGGACCCAAAAGTAACTTCAAAGCTGCCTCTGTTTTGTCCTGCCAAGAGCTAAATATTAGATTTATGAAAAGCGTGTGCCATCTGGCTTCTGTGACTGAGAGAAGACATAGAAGAACAGTGCAATGTGAGGGGGCTCAGAGTTACCACATCATGCACTTCTTGTTAGTTACTTAAACATTCAACATATTGTGAGTTTCATAAGACACATTGGCAGCTCTTTTCTAATCCGAACCAGACCATTAGTTCATTTGGTCTCCATTATGATTCATTACTATTCTATTAGTGATGATGAAGTCTTTCTGTATTATTGTGAATGGGATATGCAGTTTTGTAGAAGTTCAATTGTTGTTGAATCAGGTCATTATATACTGAACCACAAGACTGGGGACTGGACATAATGGCTCTGCTGGGTGAAAGATCTCATTCTGGGGTTATTGATGGGCTCCAGCACTTTAGGCTAGAGGCAGATGGCAGAGATGCTGCTCTAAGCCTCGTGAGGAAAAGCATGAGGTGTGATTCAGTGATTTGAGCTCAAGCCTGGGAACAGGAAAATGCATATATGCTTACCCAAATGTATTTTTTTTCCTGCAAGATCTTACAGTGGGTCTTTAGGGTGTTTGCAGGTTTGGGAGGTGGAACTCAAACCTGTCAATCATTGCCAGGCTCTTTGGTAGGAGCAGAGTTTAACTATGCCAGTGACTGACAGGTTAAAGTTCTGCCCTACCATGCTGACTGAAGACCCACAGTAGAATCTGTGAACCTCTTTATGCTGAAGAATTAGGCATTCCTGAGGTCTCAACCTGACTCTGTGGTCATGGGCAAATAGCTCATCTTCGCTGCCTCAGTTTCCCTAGCTATGAAATAAGGTTATTGATACTTACTGCCTAACTGTGGTGTGCTCTGTGGGGAAGGAATGAGTGTCTAGTAGCTGTGGCACTGAACTGGACCAAGAGACCTGGGCTCAGCTTCTGGCTCAGCCACAGGCTTCCCAGCCTCAGGTCCCCATCTGTAAAATGGGGATAATACTTCCCTATCTCTCAGGAGTGCTGCGATGATAAATAATTATAATAATTCTAAAGTGCTCTGATACTATGGTGATAAGGGCCATATAAGCACATACAACAAATAGAAACAACGATCTTGTGAAGGGCTTTCCATAGGAAAAGGGTTGTGGATTATTATTTTACATTTTTGGCACTTTACTATGGTGAGAGCAATCACTGTGACAATGTTTTCAGTATCAGAGGGGTAGCCGTGTTAGTCTGAATCTGTAAAAAGCAACAGAGGGTCCTGTGGCACCTTTAGGACTAACAGAAGTATGGGAGCATAAGCTTTCGTGGGTAAGAACCTCACTTCTTTTGGCATCTGAAGAAGTGAGGTTCTCACGAGGTGCTCCCAATACTTCTGTTAGTCTTAAAGGTGCCACAGGACCCTCTAATGTTTTCAGTGTAATTTGATCTCAGGATCACAGCTACCTGATGAGGGAGCTTTTCTCTTACATTTTCAAAGACAATTTCCCATTTTTTTTTCAAACAACATATTGTGTCAGATAAAAATGCACAAACCTTTTTAAAACAAAACAAAACAAAACATGTTAGGAGGAGGAAAAATAGTTATCACAGAAGGAGAACATGATTTACCAAATACCACCCTAATATCCTCTCCATGGTATGTCTAATAGAGCCAGGCCCTCGATAATACTATTACTCCGAATTAGGACTCATATAACAGATTTAATCCAAGGATCTCAAAGCACTTTACTGTGGAGGTTAAGTATTGTAACAGTATCATCATCATCACCAGTATTTTCCAAGCTTAAGATTTGCTTAATTCGGGTTTGCGTAACCTGGGGGGCGTCTGTATTTGTTATATAAAAGGAGTTGTCAAGTGAATACACTCTGTGAGTGTGGGACTGGACAATGCAACATATGGCAGAGGGACTGTACCATTACCAAGTCTGATGCTGGCATTACTCTCCCACATGGTGTGGTCCCAGAGTCCAAGAGTATGTTTACATTGCAATTAAACATCCACAGCTGGAGAGGGTTTCAGAGCATGGGCTCCAGCCTGAGCCCAAAATGCCTACACTGCAATTAAACAGCACCAAAGCGGGAGCACTGCAAACCTCAGTCAGCTAACATGGCCTATCCATGGGTATTTAATTGCAGTGTAGACATACCCTAAGTTTTCCTTGAAAATGCTGCCAGGAGCTCATTTTTTGTCTGTGACATAAATCAAATAAAGTGAAGGAGTTGGGAGATTTTTAATTGGGGTTTCTTTTTTTAAAAGTCATATTTAGTTACACAAAATGAGGTGTCAAATTAAGATTTAATTTAATTGCTGCTGCTACAAAAATATCTTCAATAATGAAAATTCAAAAAAGTTAATCCGTTCTCCTACCGGCTTGCCTTTAATGCTAATTATTGCAAAATATGCTCATGTGTTTAGACCAAGAAACTTTATATCTCAAAATGTAAAGGAATTTTTTTATTGGGAGGATTCAGTTTGAAAGTGCTAAGTATTTATCCACTGGCCATCCCACGTGACTAAAATAGCTGCTGACATTTCTTGCCTTCCACCCTCCACTCCCTAAAAATTATTGACAGTCTAGAACGAGTTTGAAGAACACGTTTCACTTAATCTCCTGCTTACAGCTCAAGCAGTAGTTCCCCTGTGCAGATGCATTTACATTGGGCTGAAAACCATTCTACCAATCCTTTCATGGGCAAAATAGTAACAAGCTACTTACTGAGACAGAGCTTGTGACTGACTCCCAGTTGGTTTCTGATGCTGCAGGCTGGAAATCATCCTAAAGGGGAAAAACCCATAGGAAAAATCACAGTCATGGCAATGTCCTAAAGTTAACTACCAGACCTTAAACAATGTCTCAGTGTTCGGTGTCCTTCACCCTTTTGAAACCTCTTCCATAGAAGAGATCTCTGCTTTTCTTCTCCATCCTTTATGAATTAGCTCTTTAGGGCAGAGACAGTTATGTATTCTATGTTTGTACAGCACCTAGCAAAATGGGGTTAAGGTCTTTAGGTGCTATTGTAATATAAATATTAAATAATAAATAATAATACTTGTTTCAAACATTATGGGAACAAGCCATTTATATTAGAAGTGCCGTTATCACAACAACAAAAATAATAATCGTCAGTTCCAGATGGAATATAGCCTGGATGTCTGTACAGTAATAGGAAACAATTACTTAATGGTGGACAGGCCAATTTGAGACAAATCTAATAACACAGAGGAATTATTTGGCTCCATGACAGTTTTGTCCACTGCCAGTTAAAAAATTATTTATTCCAACTAGAAGTATTAAAAGACCAAGAAATGAAGGCTGTATTCAATAAATCTTGGGGCACTGGAGAAGTTCCAGAAGACTGGAGGAAAGTTGTCTGAAGGACAGAAAATTGTGCCAATTTTTTAAAGGGTGAACAGGGTGGCCTAGGTAATTGTAGGCCAGTCAGCCTGACATTGGTCCTGAGCAAAATAATGGAGTGACTCATACGGGACTTGATTAATAAAAACTAACGAAGGGTAATGCAATTAATGCACATCAATACGGGTTTATGGAAAATAGATCCTGTCAAACTAACTTGAAATTACAAGTTTGATTGATAAAGTTAATAGTGTTGCTGTAATACACTTAGACTTCTGCAAGGGGTTTGACTTAGTACCACATGACATTTTGATAAAAAACTACAATGTTGTAAACTTAACATGGCACACATTAAATGGATTAAAAACTGGCTAACTGATAGGTCTCAAAATGTAACAGTGGGAAACTGTCATCGAGCATATCTGTTTCAGTGGGTTCCCTCAGTGATTAGTTTGTGGACCTACACTAGTTAACATTTTTTTTCAATGACATGGAAGACAACATAAAATCATCACTGATAAAGTTTGCAGATGGCACAAAAATTGGGAGACTTGTAAATATTGAAGAGGCCTGGTCTCTGATTCAGAGCAATCTGGATTTGTTGGTAAACTATGTGCAAGCAAGCAATATGCATTTTAATATGCCTAAATGTAAATGTATACCTCTTGGAGCAAAGAATATAGACCATACTTGCATGATGAGGAACTCTTTCCTGGGAAGCAGTGACTGAAAAAGGTTTGGGGGTTGTGGTAGATAATCAGCTGAATATGAGCTTCCAATGTGACCAAAAGAGCGAATCTAATCTTTCGATGCATTAGCCCTTGATAAATTGGAACCCTCTGGAGAGAGTTCAGAGAAGAGCCACGAGAATGATTAAAGGATTAGAAAATCTACCTTATAGTGATAAACTCAAGGAGCTCAATCTATTTTGCTTAACAAAGAGAAAGTTAAGGAGTGACTTGATTACAGTCTAAGTATTTACATGGGGAACAAATATTTAAAAATGGACTCTTCAATCTAGCAGAGAAAGGTATAACACAATCCAATGGCAAAGTTGAAACTTTGAAAAATTGAGGCTGGAAATAAGGTATACATTTTTAACAGTGAATGTGAAACAGTGAAAGTAAGTAAATGGTTGCAATGGTTAATAAGTGTCATGGTGGTTCTCCATCACTGACAATTTTAAAATCATAATTGGATGTTTTGCTAAAAGATATGCTCTAGGAATTATTTTAGGGAAGCTCTATGGTATAATGTGGTGTAGAGGAGTTCAAACGAGATGATCACAATGGTCCCTTCTGGCCTTAGAATCTATGAATCTCTAGAATCTATGAATCTATACACAATTTTTGAAATACAAACACAGCCTGATATTCAGCTTGTGCAAAATATATAAATCAGTCCTAATAACAGAACTTCATGATAAATGCATTTAAACGATAGGGCCAGATCCTCAGCTATACCAATTTACACCAACTGAAAATACGCCCTGCAACATGTTTTAATTTGGTAGTCAATACAGGGTGGAACTGGAGGACCAGATTCTCCACTGGTTTAAATCAGCATTGCTCTATTGACTTTAATTGCAAGTAAGATCACACAGGTGCACACACACACACACAATTACGTGGTGTGAATATGACACAAGAGAATTTAACGTAAAGCCTGCTAGACTATCAATAAATCTGTCATAGCTTTCTCTCTTCCACAGTCAGGAAGGAACCTAGCTATTTTCAAATCCGGAGTCCACACGCATAGCTAAATATAATGCTCTACATTTTGCTAAAGAGCACAGTAAAAAATATTAAATGTCCAAAAATTCATAAGCTTGCTTATTCAAAGCTTTCGCTCTCTCTTGCTCTCTTCCTGAAGTGCTTCTTTCCCTCAGTCCACCCTCTACCTGAGATAATCAAGACCACAATGATTTCTTTAGGTACCTTCGGGTTAAAAATTTTAGGTTATCCAATTAGAGAACACAAACTATACGTCATTTAGGTGGCAAATTAAATTGTAGATATCCAACTGTGAATATTTAAAGTGGACAATTTGCAAACAATCCACAGACAATTTATTTGCACAAATTATGTATTATTGTAAAAGCAAATGCTATAACCAGTTCACAAACAACACAGGGAAAAGGACGTTTGCCAAATTACTTTGAAATTGTTCATCTAGTTCTAGTTAACAGTCTTACTTTGATGTTAGGTAGGAACCAATTCAACAGGCCCACAGATCCCTGATAACATTTGCCAGTTTCAGAACTTTGCAACCAACTCCCCCCATCATTAATTACCCTTCTGCACTCCCAAGAGAAGTGGCATTGAGTTCTGAAGCATTAATTTAACACAGGGACAATCTGTATTCTCAACTGTTTACAGGAGACTACAGACACGATATCTTCTTATGCTTGAAATGACTCTACTCTCTTATGTTACATTATATTAGATATAAGGAAACAGTGATTTTTTTTTGAGATAGCTGTTGCCAAACTGTTGAGATTATTAGGTGCACCACCTGCTTCTTGGATCTTACTGACTGCACATTTTGTTTTGGTGATTATACTTCATCTACTAAAACTCAACATAAACCATTCATTGCTAGATGGCTTTGTTCTACCACCCTTTAAAGCAGCTGCAGCCACTTCTGGCTTCTAAAGAGCTTTCAACCCAAACACAGTTTTGAGTTAATTATAATCTATTGGCTCCAGCTTCCAGTTATTTAAAGGAATGACATCAAAGTAGTTTCTTTTCTCCTTTGCCTTCCCTATTCATAACAATCCCATGGACATCTGAGAGAGATATGTGATACCTAAACACTATCTGATGAGCTCATGCTGATTTGTTTTTGTAGGGTTTGCACATGAGTACTAGGCTTCTGGCTATTTTGTAGTCATTATTTTCAAGCAGCAATAAACAAACATTTGTTTAAAAAAAACCCAAACTATATTTGCACTTAATATTGGAAAAATAGGGAGGTAACAATTTGGACCTTTCTGATTGAATTAAAGCTCCTACTCCCATTCTTCAGGACCCTGAATGGACTTGACCAGCCTCAGTCAAAGATTGCCTACCCATCCACAAACCACCAAGACGACCACATTCCACAGATATGATACAGCCAGTAAAACCCAGGACGATACTCTCAGGATCAAGGTACAGGGAAAATATCCCAGGGGTGGAGGGAACAGGAGATCTGAGAGGGCCTGAACCTGACATATCTAAGCCCCTCTCCCAGAAGAGTCATCACCTCCCAGGTAGAGGAAGAGAGAAAAGAAAAGTAAAAACTGAAGTCAGGAACATGGAAAAGCAGAAAAAGTTGATCCCTATTTGTGCTCAGACGCCAGAGTGATAAATGTCTTAGACACATCATAAAACGGACTGCGTAGAATTATCCTGATGTCAGAGATGATTTTGCTGAGTCATCAGAGATTAGAAAAGGCATGTCCAATCAGTTCTAGTTTAGGAGCATAAAAGTAGTTGGAACATCTTACTATGACATAAGGAAGTAGGGAATAGGACAGAGGAGGCCCTACAGGGAAAACCCTTGAAACAGCAAACCATAAGGAAAAATGTTTTAAATTCTGTTAATATTTAATTGAATAAAGGCAAGGAAGTAAATGCAAGGTGGGAATATTATCTGTTTACAGACAGACAGATCAGATTATAGAAGAACTTCCTGCATCCAGATTCTCATCACAGAAGTTACCCTAGTAAACATTAATATTCCAGGCACAAGTTGTGGCGAGACTAGGTTTTATTTCCCCCTTCTCCCCCCTCCCCCGTAATTGGCTTCAGTGCTGATATGCTTACAGAGGAGTGAACCTTGTAATCATCACATATAATAAAGTGACAGGTATTTAAGTGAAATAATAAAAAAATGGAAAGAATAGTGTTATATCAAGCAAGAAGCATTAGTAAAGCTACAACTCCATTAAAGAAACACTGTGATAAATACTCATACTTGTGCACTTGGGCTGTTTCATGATAATTTTTCAGGAGGTACTGTAGCACACAGCAACTTTGGTTTTGAAGATGAATAGAAATGACACAGGCATAAATTAGAAGCTGCCTGTAAATTTGCTCACTTACCATAATTTCAATTAATCACATAGTGTGTTTTCACTTTCTAATCCCTGCAGTATTTATTAATAGCTCTTCTAGGGGTGTCTAAGGATATCTACTTCCATAAAACAAGATATTGAGTAGGAACAGAGAAGCTGTATTACTTCTATATACAGTAGGGAAGAGACCACTACTCTGTCCTGTTCTGGTAGCCACACTATAAAAAAGATGCTGAAGAATTAGGAAAGGTTCTGAGAAAAGCTACAAGAATAGTTTGTCATCTGGAAATCATGCCTTGCAATGTAAAACTAAAGGAGGTCACTGTTGGGCATTGGTACACCTCCAGGGCCGGCTTTTTAGGCCAATTCCACCAATTCCCCCGAATCGGGCCCCGCGCCTAAGAGGGCCCCGCGCCCAGTGGCAGGGCCGCTGGAGGGGAGAGGAGAAAGAAGTGGCCGAGAATCCCTTCCCTGGCTAGAGGCTCCTTTTTAATTTTTACTCACCCGGTGGCGCTCTGGGTCTTCGGCGACACTTCGGCAGCGGGTCCTTCAGTGCCGCCGAAGACCCGGAGCGAGTGAAGGACCCGAAGACTAGGAGCGCCGCCCAGTGAGTACAAGCCCCACGTGTTTTTTTACGTGGTTTTTTTTTTTTGAGTCATCCCTGCCGGGGCCCCGTCGAAACTGTTTGAATCGGGCCCCGCACTTCCTAAAGCCGGCCCTGACCTCGGTCCCTCCTATTCTCATGCCTGTGGCATGAGAGTAGGATTAGTATTCTGTGGGCTGTAATACTTCAGTCTAATTTCAATTGCTGGGATCAGTGTGTGGGGGCTGGGTGGTGTTGGTGGCCTGTGATGTACAGGTCAGACTAGATGATCTGGTGGTCCCTTCTGGCTTTAAACACTATGACTCTGTGACTCTTAGGGGAAGGTTAAGCGGTGACTTGATCACGAGCTGTAATTATCTACACAAGGGGACATCTGATACTAGAAGGCTCTTTAGCTTACAAATGCATAAAAAGTGGCTGTAAACTGAAGTCAGCAAAGTTCAAATGGGAAATAAAGTACATATTTTAACAGTGAGGGTAATTAACCACTGAAACAAATTACCAAGGGATGTGGTAAATTCTTCATTGCTTGCAATCTTCAAATCATAGTTTGGATACCTTTCTTCAATTATATGCTCTAGTTAAACCACAAGTTATAGACTTGATGCACGAATCTATGGGTGAAATTCCATAACTTGTTATGCAGGAGGACAGGCTAAATGATCACAAGTCTCTCTGGCCTCAAACTCCGTGAATCTATGATTGAGTTTGCTGCTTGCTCACATTTTCAAACAAGCCTCAACCTGGATGCTGAAACCAGACCTGCCATTCTACAACTGCAAATCACCTCCATGAATAAGTAACAGAATGGATGTGCCTACTACCTGATTTCCAGAAGGTTTCCCAGAATTTAGGAGTTAAATTACAGATTTAGGGCCTATTACAAAGCCCACTGATATCACTGGACTTCGGATTAGGCAATTAAAGTTAGCAGTACATTTTTAAAAAAACCTTTTTATCACCCCCTTAAAAGTATAATGGTGTCTTCAACTGGATGCTCCCTTCCATTAGATAATGTATCTGTCCAAAGAAAATATCATAATCCATGGCAAACCAATCAATCTGATTGAATTAGCACTCCTGCATGTCTTATAAATGTAGAAAGAAGGTTATTGATAAGGAGGGTTGATAGGTTCATTTCCAGATATTCCTGCACTCATTAGCAACAGCAGCAATAAGAATAAACAGTAAACATTTGAAAGGCAGGAAGGGGATATGAGGACTTCCTTTCATTGATTGCCCTCATGGATAGAGGAAAAACAGCAGGTTAGCATTATAGAATTGATACCTCAAGATTGGCAGTGTTAGGAGAGACCCTGTGGAAAAGTCCTATAGAATTCAATAGGGATGAACCCAATACATTTCTACAGAAAATACCCTAAAACCCTATGGAATTTAATGGAAATGATATTCGTTTTGAAATTCATTGAGTTCCTGAAGCCCAGCTGCCACTAGATATCAGTAGCTATAATCCTATAATCAATTCTGGCTATGTTAATATGAGTGTGAAATGACATCCAGAATCACTTCTGATCAGTGCTGACATATTCACTTTTTATAGTAGAATAGTAAGTCTGAGATTCCAAACTCTATAGAAGAAGACTAAAGTTTTCAGCTATAATTATGATCTAAGTCAATCTCAGCTTGATGTGTCTATTTGGTGTGTCTCAATGGCTATTAGCCAGGATGGTCAGCGATGGTGTCCCTAGCCTCTGTTTGCCAGAAGCTGGGAATGGGCGACAGGGGATGGATCACTTGATGATTACCTGTTCTGTTCATTCCTTCTGGGGCACCTGGCATTGGCCCCTTGGGCTAGATTGGTCAATAATCCTCTTATTCCTTCCCCTGTTATTGGAATAACGGCAATGGGGTGAGGGGTATAGGTATGTTATAAGAAAGTCCAAGACACAGAACACTTGACATTTAAATAAACTATCTTAAAAGCAGGATAACATTTTATCCCATATAAGACAACAGCTCTGCCTTTGAAAAACAAGATGCCAACTAACATTAAGCTGCTGTTGAGCTTCCCCATCTGATGCATGTAGCAATGTGAGAGACATAAGAATCTTCACTGGTATGATGTACAAAGTGTGCATTAGAGGTTTAATTATTTTCAATTTATAAAATATATCCATCCTCAGCCCTGGGTCTATAAGGGCCAGTTTGTTAACATCAAGGACTCGGGTGCATGCCACAAAGTTAAATGATTGTGAACAAAATGTAAATCAACAGCATTAAATGTAAATATTTAGCTGTAACGCTGAGGTCATTTTTAATGGAGACGCAGATTTTAGCACTACACTGGGCACGGTGCTGAATAGATGCTTACTGGCATGAGTTCTGCTGCAGGAGTTCAAAGCTGTGTACTAACGGTGGTGCAGAAGGTGGTTTTGTAACACCAGTTCTCCCTGCTTGAACACACTGACCCCAGGAGTCGGAATCTCATTCTTAATGCAGAATCCAATGCCATTGAGAGGACTCTGGTGAACTTCTGTCATGCTGACTGACAGTGTTTGGAGGCAGCTTCCTCGGTAATAGGTAAAAGCTGCCCTGAGCAAAATTGAACCTGCCCCCCTCCCCCCAAAAATAAAAAAACATTGACAATTTACTAGTCCGACAGCACCCAGGTGAGCAAAGAAGTCCTTCAAATTAACAGAAAGCACTGACAGCATGTGTAGTTAAGCTAGTATTACCCTTGGTGTGACTGATTCCAAAGTGTGCCCATACTAAGTGGTCCTGTAATTAGGGTCATGCATGGGGAAAACATTCAAGAAGGAAAAACTCCTAGAAAACAAGATTATTTTTCCTGCACCCTTGTTTCTAGGAAATTTAAGCACATTCCACATATTATGGAAAATAAAACGTAAAATTCACTTACAAATATAACCTATGTATATTTAATATTCCAAATTCTCTGCTTTCTCATTAGGATGATTTGTTGAGTGCTCTGACGTGCTCAGGAAATGCTGAGCTGAGATTTGGGTGAAACACAAGGTGGGGAAAATGATTTAACTGAATCTAAGCAGATTCAGCTCTAATGCTGGGATACAATGTAAAAAAATACCGGGGAGGGACATTAGCTGCTCCAACAGCAATCCCAGCTATTGATTTCTTTTGAAGGTTCCATTTGTTTTGAGTTCACTCTCAAGGAAATCCATTTCATTTTGCAGTAAACATGCCTCAGAAGCACGTGTCATGTTCAGAGGGATAATGCAAAGCAAAACACTTTGTTCACCCTCGCGCTTTGACTGGCAGACGTGGCCCTTTTAAGGACATGCTATATAAACTTTCTATGATAATAACAACAATAGAAAAAAACAACAACAACCCAAACCCCCAAGAATCACAACTTTGCAGAATACAAGCATCGTCTTCTGCCAGCTTTTTGGTTTCCTTATGGGATCAAAAGCTGCTGATTTAGTGCAAACAATGAAGAATATTGCTTATTTGGATTATTTTAACCTGACCACAGCCTAATAATTAGAGAAGGAAAAAAAGCAACTTAGTTTTAAGCACCAGTTCTATGTGTTTCCACAAATTATTACTCGTGTTAAAACTTTTCACACTTCTGTTTTTTACCTACTATTGTTACAAGTAACACTTAAGATTCCTATAACTGATATAGATTACATAGAAATAACATTTTTCTATATTCTTTTCCAATTTGTTTACAAGATTCCAATTAAAAAAAATGTAAACGGAGAAAAAGAATCAGAACTGGATACTGTACTCAATGGTAGGGGGAAACTCAAAGAACTAATGCCAAACAAAGGCTGGGGGTGATAACAGAGGAAAAACTTGATGCTAGTTTGCAGTGTGATACAGTGACACAAAAAGCAAAGGCGACTTTGGGCTGCATACACAGATACCACATCATGGACCAGGGAGGTGATAGCTCTGCTCTCTGCAGCACTAGGGATACCCTATTGTCTAATGAGGAGCTCCAAGAAGCATTATGGCTCTTAGGTACCATACCGAACAGAGCAACCAGGCACACTGCGGGAGCACAGCTGTTATTACACACCTCTTAAGGGGCAGTAGCATGCCCTCCCCTCTGTGGGGCGGGGTGGGTGGGGTCACATCTCTGTCTCCATCCATCTCCCATGGCTGTGCTGGAGGGAAGCAGTCACTGTGCTCAGGTGAGTGCAAGGTCTGCCACTGTGGTTGTCCCTGCATGGAGACTAAAGGAAGGAAACACTAGGAGGAGGCTCTCTGTACCTTCAGGCAGGAACCTTTCACTATCTGGCCCTAAGTTTTGAGTCTTTACTGAGCACCTGTCAGTATTTTTTTTAAACTACAATCAGGCTATAGCTGGTCATTTTTAACTTTGATTTGTTTTAATGTAACTTACCTTCCCCACCCCCTTCTTTGTTCAGGCTGAGAACCTCTAGTAAACAGGCACTGCTGAAGCAGAAAACCTACATTTGTGCTAGTCCAGGGATATCATGGAGTTCGCAATATGAGAACTTACCATGTTTTTAATCTATTTCTTAAAGCATCTGGAAAATGTACTTGACCAGCACTGAGCCAGCAGTGCAAGCACTGAAAGCTATTGCTAAGGTGAGAAGGCAGAGAGTTTACTTTCACACATTTGTGATGGAGATAAATTACATATTCGGGGAATGGAGTGTCCTATTTTTTGCTGCCTTGCATTACCTGACCTGACTGCCTTTTCTTCTCAGAGATTTAGTAATGCTGATTTTTCCTTATGAACTCACATGTTTATAGAAAAGGGAGTGGATGTCATAAGCTAAAACATGGTGGATAGGCGCTGGCTGGCTGACTGGTATTCACATACATAAAATGATTATGCAGGGCCTTATTTACATTATGCACCCTTACAGGACAGGAGGCACTCAGCTATAAAGGCATATATTACACTACACATTCTGATAGCGCCTAAAGCATTCAGAAAATAACCTGGATCAGGTGGGGTGCAGATATTCCTTGCAGATAGCCTTAGCCCTTGTCTTCTCAGCAGCTGAATATTGCAGGCCCTTATGGACAAGTAACGTAGATCCGAAACTTATCAGCATGCAACTGAACACTGCTCTGAGAATTGTCACAGGAGTGCTGAAGTCAATACCAACAGTCTGGCTCCCTGTGTTTGTGCATATCATGCCACCATCCCTCCGAAGACAAGAAGCCACAATACAAGAATACCACCATACAACCAACCCAGGCTTGCTCATCTACAAAGATCTCCAACTCCTCCCAAAATGTTGCCTTAAGTCCAGGAACCCCTTCTGGTTAGCTGTCAAAATCTCAGGACTTTCACCAAAAGACAAGTGACAGACACTGTGGGAAAACAGTGGGGCCAAGAAACAAGACCTGATTATGGATCCTAAAGACCACCCATTTGCCTTCACCATGGCACGTAAGATATGGATCACAGCAAACCACATCTGAATCTCACACAGGCATTGCAATTACTTCCTACACAAATGGGAAATGAAAGACAGCCTGTTATATGAATGTGGAGAAGACATCCAAACCATGGAATACCTAGTGAACCTCTGCTCTCTAAGACCCTTCTCTGGAAGGCCAAGCTTTATTCATTTCATGCCACTGGAAGCAACTGAGCAGATGGCAAGCTGAGATGTCGACCTTTAATGTTACTTTTCAAGTTGCCATACAAAAGACAAACAGGCAAGACAGTTGGTGTAAATTACCCTGGCTCCAGCGAAGACAGCAGAGCTATTCTGATTTATACCAGCAGAAGATCTGGCCCTACATTTCAAGACGATTTTCACAAGGAAAAGGGCTTGAGACTATTAGTTTTATTTTAACTTAAAAAAGAAATCAGAGATTCTCCTTTAGAAGGACAAGATGTTAAATGGGTCCACTTAGCTCATCAGTAGTATTAACTCTGTCATTCAGGATGATGGCAGAGAGTGGAAAGAGAATAACTAAGGCCCAGATCCACACAGGTATTTAGGATCTTCACTTTCTTTGAAATCAATGGATCCTTTGTGGATCTGGGTCTAAGTGACTAACATACACATAAGAGCTTTTGTAGAATTTACCTACACCAAGCCACAACATGAACCCACATGCAGTAAATCCAACAATCAGGACCCACGCACTTCTCCACTAGGGCCCTGCTCCTGCAAACATGAGACTACTCAAAAGAGCAAAGTGAAGTGTGTGTTTGTTTGCAGGTGTGGGGCCTAGTTGGGGGAAGTGATGTGCCATTTGCATGGAGTCAAGGGCGTGAGAAGAGAGAAATGCTGTAACGAGTTTTTCAGTCATATGGAAACTTTTATTGCAAGAAATGCTGTATACACTGAAATATATTGGGAAACAGGCACTCATTAAAAATGAGCATTTCTACAGCTGGGAACAACAGCCATAGTCTATTGCACCTGCAGCACAGAATAACGGGACCTTGAAAACGAGTTTCCCTCTTGCCATATAGCTCTGTTTTATATATTTAAAATAGTTCACCAAGCAAAAGCCATTAAGATGAATTAATCTTGTTTGCAAGGACATCCCTAGGTCAGAGAAGAGAAAGCCATCCACATCCACATTTGATACCGCTGAATAACAACATGTACATGGATTCCTCAGCTCTAAACAACAACAACATTTTTAGGCCTTGATCCTGCAGGCAACTTTTGTATGGGCCTACTCCTGTGCCTATGCAGAGTCATTTACCGGATCAAGGCTTTAATTATTAATCAGTCCAAGTTCTTCTCATAGACAATGAGACTATAGCCCAGACAAACTGGACTGTGTTTTTGTTGGAATTATAAAATTAGTGGATTTGACGGGAGAGCAGGAAACGTGATACATCTCTGTTCTAGCAGAGCATTTGTAACAGCGTCTCATAAAATCTTATTTCAAAAATAATTCAATTCAGCCTGGATACAAACAGTCATGTGGATTCAAAAGTAGATGAGGGAATGCTTACAAAGGGTTATCTCAAATAGCAAAGCATTCAGCTGTGAGGCAGTGTCTAGTGGAGTAGTTCAGGGATCAGTGGTAGGTAGAGTATGATTTCATTTAGACATAAATTTGATGACCAGCTTTATTTATTTCCAGAAAATGGAGTAAGAAGTACGAGAACAAAATTTTCAGATTATATTACATTAGGAGGAGCTGTGAACACTTGAGGGCATGGAGAGATTAAAAAGATGGTCAGAAATAACACAAAGGTGAAAGCTAATACATCCCAGTCTCAGATATTCCAAGGGAAAGAAAAACCTGGAAGCTTTAGGGCTGAGGGCATGTTTACATTGCCCTGCAGTTTAGAGTAAGGGGGTGTTAATAGCAGTGCGCACCAAAGTGCTGTACTGTAACTCCCCCATGTGGACATTGCAGGCACAAACTTAAAGGTCCAGAGTTCGTACTAATGTAGTCCTCTTCAAAGAGCACCATGAAGTTTGTGCCTCTACTGCAATCCACCCCTTTAGTCCTAATAGTGGGGCAGCGTAGACATGCTCTTACAGCCTGTGCTGTCGTGTTTTCGTTGCTATTTTTTGTCACTCTAGCTAGATTAAAGATAGCATAGGTATGTTTACCCAACCTGCAAACACACCTCCAAATGCAGTGTAGACTTTCCCTAAAATGACAGTAGAAAGCAAATTAGACACGTGTTTCCACTGTTTTATGGCAGTCAAAGGGGACAGTGTAATTTTGAGTTAAATATGCAGAAGCAGAGGCAATAGTGTCTCCCTACACAGATCCAGTGCGATCTCACTTGGATCTTTGGATTCAGCTCATCTCACTTCTAGAAAGACATTGGAATCGGGTGGGGAGGGACTGATCTATTGGGAGTTCAGAGAAGAGCAACAAAAATGGTGAGGAGGTTGGAGGGACTGATCTATGTGCAAAGTTAAAAAACTAAATATGGACATTATTGCTTGTCTAAGAGATAACTAAGGGGTTGGGGGCCCGAAGACACTCTACAATATCTGAAGGATTTAAACACCAATGAGAAAAAGAGAGTTCTTTATCATAATGGAAGGAGGTATAATAGCAAGGAATGGGATGACATTAAGACAGGGAAAATTAAGGCTATCAAGGCAAAAATTATTTCTGATAGTGTGATTTATTAGTTTGTGTCTTCATCTCTACTTGACATATTTAAAGCTTTACTGGACAAAACACTAATAAATGTACAATAAATAAATGCCATTCCTGCACTTGGAGAAAGATGGACTAGATGACCTGAAAGCTTTTTAAAATTGTGAGATTTTATGATTGTCTGCAGCTATGCTATAACAGAACAAACCAACCACAAAAACTAAGCTAAAATGACTCTTAAAACACGGACTGTTATTTAATCAAAGGCTGTAAGTATTTCTGAGTGGTTATAGCTGTTACAACAAATAAGGTGATAATTTATTCTCTAAACAATGTATTCTGCAAACCATCATACCCACATTTTACCTAGTGCAGAGATGTTTTTCTAGATTCCAAAGAATGACAACACACCACTCTGAAGCAATTCTGAGTATGAAATGGATATTGAAGTACAAGCCTGAGATAAACACTCTAGAAGTCTGTGTCAGCCTTTATAAGGTAACATTGACGTGTAGTGGAATAAATAATATTGGTTTAATTCAAAACTGGAAGTCGAGCCTCAGAGGCCCAGCTCTCTGCAAGACTGGAAAGACACACAGGTCTTGTTTTCATTTAAAAGACATCAATAACCTAGCCTCCTGTGAAGGCTTTTCACAAGTTTTTCAATATGGTTTTAAAGGGAGCTTGGGAGTCCAACATATGTCTACATTCACCAGTCATCTCCTGCAGAAATCTGTCAAGCAGAAGTAACCTTAAGGAGACAGATGGAGTTCCTTCCCTTCTCTGTACAGAATCTACATAGGGCTAGATTCATAAAAGGATTTAGGCACCTACCTGCCACTTTAGGCATCTAAATCCCAAATTTACACATAGATTTGAACAGGGATCTGCCACCTCTAACCAGTGGGTTATGGGGTATTTTGATGTAGGGCTCCCTCAGTCTCTGTGGCAGCTGTTCAACTGTGGCCAAGTAATTAGACAGTCAAGTCACTGGGCCAAAGAGAGAGCGCACATAGGCATGAGATCGCTATATAGCTTGGCGATTAGAGCACCCCCCCGCCCCCCAGGATCCAATCCCCCTGCTCCAATGGCTATTTATTTATCCAGATTTATGCATCTCTAGTATTCACAAATCTGTGTTCTGTACCCTTTGTTGTGTCTCATAACTAACATGACTGTAAAAAGAGCCCTGCATGGACACAAAAATGTGTATCCGCATCCAATCTGCGATCCGCAAAAATTATCTGAGGCTATCCGCAGATATCCGCGGATTTACAGAGCTCTACTTACGGCATCCAGGCCGAGGCTCCGAGGCACACCCCCTGCTGGAGCTGGGTTGGGGAGAGCCACGCAGGCAGCTGTGGGGAGCCGATGCGGATGCCCTTGGTTGTGGGGGAAGCCTGGGGGGCAGGAACACAGCTGGGGGCTACCCTCAGCCCCCCCTATGCATTGTAGGCAGGTGGAGGATCCGCCACGGCTTCCCCAAAGCTCCCCGGCTGGGATCTATGCTGGCTTGGCCGGGGGGAATGGAGGGTGGGGCCTTGGGTGGGAAAAAGAGGAGAAGGGAGAGGGGTCCGCCTCTGTGAAAAGTGGACAGGCAAAGCCCCCCGTTCCGGCGCCACTGGTCACTGCTGTGTGGTGACCTGTGGAGCTGCCTGGGGGCTGCTCGGGCCCCTCACCCAGGGCAGTGGGGGATCTGCCGCGGTTCCCTGCTGCTGCCCACCCGGCTCTTATCATGGCTGGGCTATCCACGGATATAAAGCAGATACCGGCAGATTTGCAGGGCTCCAACTGTAAATTATTTGAGGCAGGAAAGGCCTTTTTCTTTGTATACCAGAAAAAAGTGGCCTTCACTGAATAAGGCCTCGGGGAGCTACTGTAAGAAATAATAAATACATGTTTCTTAGATGCCAATGTATATCATATACATTCCTGGTAGTGAGTTAGCACTTCCCCTATTTTCCTGGCTATAAGTTACCTTGATCTTTTAGAAACGCAAGAATTCCCTCTTTCACCTTAAATCACATACACAATAAACTTCTTAGTTAACTATCACAACTGCTAGGTGCTACCAGCAGAGAACCCCGGTTCTTTAAAATCTAAAGCTGTCAATGCATCTCATTGACCCATTCCTTTAAAGAGTTGCTACATTCTATTATTTATTACTGTACTGTACTTGAGCTCATAACTAATGTTTGTCTAATCTTTGGATGATGCAAAGTGCTGTATATAGTAAGGGCTAAATAGTACCATCATGCACTTGAATTCTTGCCATTCCTTACCCAGAGTTCAGGAGTCTTATAGTGGTGTGAATCCATTAGGCTCCTAACATATATGATGCCTTCCCTACCTTTAACCCAGTAAAGAAGACTTTCAACAGGAATCTGACACAATTAGGATTGTTGTTATGGGAAAACAGGTAGACAATACTGTACGGTAAGTGAGTCAAATGTGAACTAAGCAGTCAAAGTATCAGGGAATTATGAGGAGAAAGGGCTAACTTTTCACCACTCTGCAGCTGGGAAAACACAGACTCAAATTTATTTTTAGGTGAAAATGATCGCTTTGTCAGTTGAAGTCTGACAGATGTCTATAACTGTTGTCTATTTGTCCTCTCCTTCAGCTCTTCCTCCCACCTTGCCAAAAGCTTTGTATTTCCCCCCTCTGCCTCCCCGTGACTGACTTCCACACCTATAACCTCCACCCCCACCCACCTGCCTCTTCACCACCTTTGATACTCTCCAAAAACCCAGCTCTCCTAATTCCGATGCTTCCCATCAGGTAGCGTTCTTGCCAGGAAAACAACAACACTGAACTGGTCACCTGCTTCTTGTCCCCCTGCTTTCAAGCATGTCACTAACTTTCCTAAACCTGCACCCTTTATTCTTCCTGCCTGCTGCCTTGGCACATCTCTCCATCCCTTCATTACCATGCTCCTTAACAACAGTGACTACTCCCAACCCTTACTGCTATTCTGTCCTCTGCAACTTGGGTGCTGCCCACTCAGCTTCACTGAGATACAAAGGTGACAACTGATCTTTTTCTTGGCCAAGCCCACAGGCTTTTTCTCCATCCTCATCTTTCTCAGTCCTCCTCTTCAACTTCCTCTCTGAGTTTTTGTGTCTCTTTGCTTATATGTTTTTTCTCCTGCCTCTGACCACTCCGTTAGGCTCTCCATAGGTGGTCCCATTTCCTCCTCTTTCACTCTGTGTTGCTCTCACTAGCCTCCATTCTTGGTTCCCTCTTCTTCCTCTTCTTTCTTACCCATGGGTGCCTTAATCTTCTTGCTTTAAGAATAATTTCTAGGCCAGTGACTCTCATATTAATCCCTCCACTCCTGATCTCTCTCTTTGTGGTCACATCTGTGACTGTCTCACTACAACCCTTCTGTTTATTCTCCAACACAGCAGCAAAATCAGACCTGTTCATGTCTTTCCCCTCAACTCCTCTCAGCACCCTCTCTTTCCACCAGAGAACATAATTCCTCCATCCTCCCCCAACCTCAGTGTCATCTGTGACTCATAACCTGGCTTAAAACCATCATAGGGAGAATTCTAGTGGTACTAAAAGACTTGTGGGACTGGAGAGAGACCACACTTCAGTTGTAACAAGACTATATTGCTATAATTCACTGTATCTGGGACTGCAGAAATAAGCAGAGAAGGGGATCCAGCTTCTTCAGAATGGGGCTGGCTGCTTCTCCATGACCCATGCCACCCCAAGCACATCATCCCTGTACTGCTACTGACTCCCAGTCTACTTCTGCTGCCTGTGGGAGGCCTTAATCCTGACGTTCAAGGCCATCATCAAATCAGAGTCCAGCTATATCTATGGTTCCATATCCAACTGTGGTCCACCAAGACAGCTGCATGTCCCTGGAATGATGCGGTTCAAAAAGCACACGAGGCTGGACACAAATCATCCTGAGCTGAAGAGGACTTAGCTGTGGAATGAGCTTCCCAAGTAGGTCACACTAATTCAGAGCATGACCACTCTGGCCTTGCTGAAGAACCTTCCACTCAGAGGAGCTTTCCCAACAGAACCAAAACAATGTGGGGGAAGGAAAAAGAAAACAGAAGACTCCATATATATCCCAAGCTGTACCTCCTATACTGATGAAAGAAGGAGAGCTGAAGTGCTTCACTTGTGATTTTGTCAAGCAGACCGAGTTTACAGGGGAAGCACTTAGATACTGTGGTGACAGAGCTACAGAAAACTGACAGTCAGACAGATTCTCCTCTCTTCTTTAGCTCAAGAGTTGGTGCTACACCTAGGCTATCCCCCACTGCAAAACTGTCCAGGGTCAGAGGGAGCACCAACTCAGTGCTCATGACTGGCAGCTCTCTTGAAGTGGGGGTGCCATTAACGGGGCAGACACTTGAAACAGGGCAAGGGACAGCTTGACAAGAGCTGTTACAGGGATGATCAGGCTGGAGGTGCTCAGTAGCCTGCGTAGGCCGAGGCCTAGAGCTGGGTCTGTTCACCTTCATTGCCAAGCTGTTTCTTTCTCACTCCCTAATCCATAAATTGAGTGAAATTTTATGGCCTGTGATGTACAGGAAGTCAGACTAAATGTTGTAATGATCCTTTCTGGCCTTAAACTTTATCAATGTATGATTTTCTCTCTATCCCTACTGCCATAATCATAGTCCGGACCTTGGACATTGCTCACCCATATGATTCCAGCCAACTTATCCTGGTTACACAACTCTCACTTTTGCTTCCTTTGCCCAATTCTTTTGTGCTTTCTAGTGTGCTGCTTTGTACATCTGAAAAGTTCTCTTTGCTCCTGTATGCCATACAACCTCACTCTCTTCATAACACTCTTACGAAGCAGATAAACTGAGGAATGGAATTTAGAACTGCAGAGTCCCAGCCTCTGCACTAATGAAGAGAAAACCGCCTTCCTCTACAAGAAAGGTAGAAGTTAGCCAAGGTCAGTGCAAACGTTAACTGAATGAACAGTATGTTTCTTTTAACATGCAAACAGAGATTTGTAAACCTTTTCCTTGTGTGAGATTTATTCTTTTCTTTTCATGAGTATAGAACACTTAGTACTTTTTTTAATGCTTCTTTCTAATGTTACAATTGCTCCTAAACAAAATGACCACATATAATCTCCCAAATCCTTTGTTTACATATAAATGGGGAAGGAATTTTAAAGCCTTCGAGTTGGTCTTACATAATTAGAAAGAACTTCATTTCTCCCCTCTTTGTCCCTAGAAAGATGATTCCCTTGTTGACAATTTTATACGAGGGCGATGCACTCTGGACAAGAACACAGATGTTGGTTATCTGCCAGCATCTCAAGTAAACAGGAGTTTCATCACATGAAGTATTAGTTTTTTTGTTGTACAGTGTTTATGAAAATATCCATCCTGTCTAGCATACATGGGATATCAAAACTTAATCAGTGAAAAATGATCAGGACAGTGAGTGATAAGTGTGTGTGTAATATATATATACATAATATCTCACATCCCTGTAATGTGATTTATCTCATTCCAGATCATTTCATTAACAAAACCAAAATCACTCACCTGCCCCACCCTCACCCCCCGCCCCCAAAAAACCTACTGAGATTCTTTCTTTGGATTTTAAAAGCATTGAAAATAATTGCACATTATTATCATATATATTTTCACATGCAACATATTATGTAGGTTTCCAGGCAACCTATTTTGTCTTGGAGACATCAGTGAAGTCTCTGTCCTGTAAAAAAAAAAGTAACCACTTAAACTAAAGCATAGAGGACAAATATCCACACAGCCCTACACAGAAATTGGCTCAATTTTCATTTGATTTGATGAAATTCTATCACCTGTGATATACAGGAGGACAAGTTAGTGAGGTCTCTTCTGGGCTCAAAATTTCTGAATCTGTATTTGCACTGCTAGCCAACTAAGATAAGTGAATTGTTTTGCTTTCATGTTAAAATTTTTAAGGAAGTTGTTATTGATGACAGTTATTACTACTTTAATTAAAAATCTTGCAGCCTGATCCTGGAATCATCATTTGTATGATTAGATCCACAGAAGACAATGCGACTAATCACTTGACAGAGAGGCATTTGTTTGAGTAGGAGTGGCAGCATCAGGACCATATTTTGTTTTCTGAGGCCTTGTTTACACTACCAGGATAAGCCGACCTAGTTACCCTAATCCAGCTGGAGTCAACATAGCTTAGGTAGAACTACTGCAATGCGTACAACACACTGTGTCAACAGAAGACACTCTCCTGTCGACTTACCTTACTCCGCTCATTCCGGTGGAGTACCGGAGTTGACCGGAGAGCACTCTGCGGTTGATTTAGCAGGTCTTCACTAGACCCACTAAATGACCCCCGCTGCATCGATCGCTGCAGCGTCGATCCCCAGTAAGCATAGACATGGCCTAAATACGCTTAATTTGTTGGTGTTTATTTGAGTCTTAATGGGACAGTGCCAAACAGTTTAAATCCAGCATTTGGACTCCATTTGTCTTCTAATCAGAGCTGATCAAAAATCTGACAAAAAACAGCAATTAATTTTCATGAACATGTCTGTGATTTTTCTTTCTGTTTTTTGACTAGTGTTATTACTAGATAATCAGACAGGGAGTGTGTATCTTGTATTAATAGGAAGAATATAATTCTCTATCAAATTCCCCAGGAAGATTCAAAATTTCTCATTTCTATGAAATTTTATTAGACTCTTCCATAAAAGAAGTTTCATTTGAAACAAACAAAAACCACTTTAGATGTGATGTAGCGACACCCCAATCAGTTTTATACTGGTATAATTCCACAGACTTCAGTGGAGTTGCTCCTCATTAACAATGAGGTACATCAGATTCGGTTTGCAATATTAGCCACAAAAAATGAAAACTGGTTTAAAACCCCTATATTTTCATATTTCTTAAAATGGTATTACAGAGAAGAGCAGAACAAAAATTAAAATAAAAATGGAATTTGTTTTGATTCCTTACTCTGTTGACTTTCCTTTTTTAATACATTTTCTAGCTTTGTTGGAACATTTTTTGCCAGTAATACTTAAAATCAAAGTTCCCAAATATGCATTGAATTTAGAGGCCAGTTAGGGTATACAATAACAATGTATTAATGTCAATATATAACGGATATACGCCTCTTGTAAAACAAACAAGCCAAAATAATTACTTTAATTATCAGCTGGAATTTAACATTTTCTAATTATTCCATTTAATCAAAATCAGATGCAGGATTGAGAATTTTAATTTAAAACATCAACTTTTAATTTTGTTGGAGTTTGTTCATGGACTACTTCCTGACTATTACTTTATACATTCATGATGGGATGTTTTTAAAATTCAGAGCCCGATTCTGCTCATTTCCAAAAGCAGTCTCCCTGGCATGTATGAAACTACTTATGTGAGTGGGGATTTCTTGCATGTGAGCAATACAATTTTTCATTTTAACTCCCTACATCACATTGTATCTGATCGTGTGTACCTAATGCTTACTGAACTCAATATAACAATGAATCAGATCCTTCACTGGAAGTAGCTCTATTGAAGTTAAGACAGGTATGACAGCTGAAGATTTGTGCTTCATTTTCAATGCAAATACTATACACTTAAAGTAATTTAATTATACAAAATATGGGAGTCAGATGATCCTAAGGATTCCCCATAGGTATGCATAAGGTTAGGCATGGACCATGGCATTTATATTTTATAAGGGAAATAAATGAAGGAACACCCCCTCCCCACCACCACCTAAAAATCCTTTTAAAAACCAACCACACACTGGAAAAGAAGAACAAGGAAGGGAGGTATTTCAAACAATTTTGCAGGCTAAATCCAGCTCATGGATAACAGCTGGCACGGGTGATATCTCGACTAGTTTGATGCTTGTGCTCTAGGGCTGTGAAGCTTGAAGAAAAAGGAGATTTTATAAGAAAATATAGGGAGAAATAGGTGCCTATGTTGAGCTGGCAATTGCACTGCAATAGTTTTGCAGTTTGAGCATGCAACATCTGTGCACAAACTGGGCCTTTACATGCCTAAGTACTGGTTTATGTGCAATGACTCATTTTACATGAGCATGTGCATATGCAGAGGTGCAACTTTGGTAGTTGCATTTGAAAAGCCTGTTTGTAAAAATGACCCTTTCTTGTTTATGGCTATTTTTTGTTTCTCCAAATGGGAAGAATAGAAGGAGGTGATAACAGACATAGCTCTTTCTTCTTGTTGAAAAATATACGCATTGCAGTGCCTCAATCTGTGCCACATGCAGAAGTGGTGAACTGACAAACAAGTTTACATGCACCAGTTTAAATGAATTTAACTAGTGTCCATGAAGATTCATAGATTTCAAAGCCAGAATCCACCATCCAGTCTGATCTGCATAACACACAGAATTTCACCTAGTAATTCCTGCATCAAGACCAAAATATACAATTAATCTGGCAAACTCTGTTCGCTTGCTTTGATTTTTTTCTACAGATTATTGAGATGAGCATGGTGCACGTAACCAGCAGCGACCCCCTCCCAAACTCTAAAATGTCTATTTTAATTCAGGATTTTTTTTTTTTAATAAAGTTGTGTGCATTTGTTACCAGAAAGGTTTCCCAAGAAAGTTCAAAAAATAGCCTAATAATGGAAATGGCCGTGGAGCAAAGAAAAAAAACAATTTAAATATATTTTATTTCACCTGATGCATCATATGTTTATGCATGGTCCAATAATATTTTCTAACTTGCTGCCTGCAAATGCATGCTGAGTTCAACCTTCAGGGGTCAGCGGCGTGCAATATATCCACTGTATATACTCAGTCCTGAGAGACTGTGAAGACTACTAAGTAAGGGTTGAGTCTGCTGACTATTAATCCTATGGATCTTTGAATGGACAATTTAAACTTTGAACAGCAGCTAAATAAATTTAATCTTCATCCCATGACTACCACCTGTCCCCTACAGATTCTGAGAAAAAGAACATTTCATTTTAAGATTGTGTTTGGAGAATATTCTCTCACATACACTAGCTAAACGGCACAACATTCTGTTTACTCACTCTAAGCATTACACAGGTATAGCAACTACACTTTGAGCTTTCTAGTGCTGAATATCCTCTGCTTGAATGATAACATTCATTTTCTCAAAACCCAACTGTCCTATACGAGCTGTACATGGTCGCTACGTAAAGCTAGCTAATTGTAACAGAGGTTTTCTATAAATATTAAATACACATGATGTAAAAGAGGCTGCTTAACTGGTTACATGTTTATGCATTGTGGTACTCCATGGAGTGCAACAACATAAATGTTAGTCTTGCTAGATTACCTTCAAATCAAGCTCCAGATTCTGCCATCTTTACTCACACAGAGTAGTGTTTTACTCCATGAGTAGGCCCAGTGTTTAAATACATGGAAGCAGCATCTGGTTCTGAATTTGCAGCCTTAAATATGTCTTTACTATATATTGCCCATATTTAGGCATGGAATGGGCTCAGTGTACAATAGTATATGCTCACACAAAAGCCATTAGCTGAAGTGAAATGGTGTAAATATTGGATTTTTCCTAGGACAAATCTAACCTTATTGCTAACAGGAATAAGAAAGCCTGAATACGTAACACTGGATTGAATAAAAAAAACTCTGGATTGTGAAGGATATGAAAACTTAACGATGTCAGGGTAATAAGTTACCACCTGATTGCAAAACTCACCTCTGTTCAGATATATTGCACCAAAATTATTATAATATTATTGAGGGCAATACATGGAAAACACATTTGTTTCAAAATCTACTTAAGACTAATGAATATTCCTGCTTCTTTAAAAACAGAGGGCTTTCATCTCATCAAATCGATGTGTTCTACTATGACAATACCGCTACATAATACAAAGAACCATAGAGTTTATAACAACAGTTTGACCCTTAACACAGTGTACTACATGTATTTTACTTTATGTGGATTAAACTCCTGACTTCTTGCTTAGAATCACAGTCCTAACCCCCTGACCGTACTTTTCTTTGATGTCAAATGAGTATCAAAATGGAGTTTAAACAGCAACTATTTCAACTGTCATTGCTGTGGTGTTTGTCAGTGCATTGGAATTGCAGCCTCAGTACAGAAAGTGCTAGTGTTTCTGAAACATATTATTAGCATAAGTCTTGTGATGGACTTGTCTTTAGTTTATATTTAATAATAGGATGTCAAAACTGCTTTTATCTGTGCCTTATGTAGTTGCTGGAAAGAAAGTATTTACAGTTAATTAATGTTGTGATCAGCTGTAGTTAGCAATGTCATCCAGTCTCCAAATATTGCTGTTCTTTCACACTCTGACATGTCTTGTACCCACTGAATAGTTAAGTTACTTACCACAAGGGAATAATAAATCTTGAATCCAGGTTTAGCCACAAAATAGTCATCGGATTTGAAGGTTATCTTTATTTGGTTTGTTTTGGATGTTATTCTTGGAGGAATTTCCTTGTGACCACACCACCGTCCTCGGATAACTGTGCTAGTTTCAGATAGATCTTCCACCTCCACGAAGTCATACCTGCAGAACAGTTTGATAATTTAATACATTCTCAATACATAAAGCTGCTGCCGCTACACAGGAACACTGCTCAAAAAACTAGTCAAATATACATTGGTTTCCACTATGAAACACTTGATTAAAAATTACAGATGGTGAAAACGCTAGTTTAGTGCATGATATGTTGAGCTGAAAGTTACTTTCTAAAAATCTTCAATACTTAGGGTGGTGGTATGTGGTGTTGTTTGTCGGGTTTTTTTGCTATTGGGAGTGAAAGCATACAATATTCCCTACCATGCTGCAATGAGGATACGTTTACAGACATTTATCCTTGCTACAAAATAACCATACCACATTTGTTTTATGTAGCTAGTAAACAGCCTGTAAATTTAACACAATTTTATGTAAGGGAGAGAACAATTTTGATTTTGGGCAGACATAAACTAGATCAGGGATTGGCAACCTTTGGTACGTGGCCCGTCAGGGAAATCTGCTGGCAGGCCAGGACGGTTTGTTTATCTGCAGCGTCTGCAGGTTTGGATGATCGCAGCTCCCACTGACCGCGGTTCGCCGTTCCAGATCAATGGAGGCTGCGGGAAGGGGCGGCCAGCACATCCCTGCAGCCCCCATTGACCTGGAACGGCGAACCATGGCCAGTGGCAGCTGCGATCGGCCGAAACTGCAGACGCTGCAGGTAAAGAAACCGGCCCGGCCCACCAGCGGATTTCCCTGCTGGGCTGCGTGCCAAAGGTTGCTGATCCCTGAACTAGATCAAGATAGTAGTTCAGCAATGAGGCATTTTGGGATGATTACCTTAATTGACACAGAGAATTTAGACTGTATATGTAATTACCCCTCTAGTTAGGTCATCTGCAGGGATTGAACTCATGACCACCACTGCTTGAGCTAAGTCCATTGACTCATAAACCTCTATACATAGTCTAGCCATTAGAGGGGAACAAAGAGCCACACTGTGTTAGCATAGGTCAGAGGTTCTCAAACTGTGGGACGGGACCCCAGAGTGGGTTGTGACCCCATTTTAATGGGGTTGCCAGGGCCAGCCTTAGACTCACTGGGGCCTGAGGCTGAAGACAAAGCCTGAGCCCAGCCACCCAGGGCTGAAGCCGAAGCCCAAGGGCTGAAGCCCAGGGGGATGGGGGTCGGGCTCCAGCCCACCCCTGCCTAAGGTCATGTAATAATTTTTGTTGGCAGCAGGGTGTCGCAGTGCAATGACGTTTGAGAACCACTGAGCTAGGTTACATATAGCTATAGTAGTACCAGATTGTCCATACATTTTTGTCAGTAGCTTGTATAGTTTATTGAGTTTTCCACAGTCTTGCTGTGGATGACCACGAGGGCAGCAATCAAAGTCTTGATCCAAAGCTTACTGACAACAGTGAGATTTCAACAATTGATTTCAATGCAGTTGGGTCAGGCCCCAAGTGTTCCATTCAGCCTGTGGCAGAAAGGTGGAGACAAGGCAGACAGAGGGGTTTAGTTCAGAGACCTAAGAGGATGTTTATGAGCAAAGGCTGAAGGAACCGGGTATGTTTAGTTTGGAAAAGAGGAAATTGGGGGGAGGGAGGGATAAGATAGCGGTCTTCAGATACTTGAAAGGCTGCCATAAAAAAGATGGAGAAAAGTTGTTCTCTTGCCACTGAGGGCAGGACAAGAGGCAACGGGTTCAAACGACAGCACAGAAGATTTAGATTCAATCAAACAGTTAAGTAAAGAAGTTCTCCTTTCCAGCTCCCAGCCCCAAATGAGTTTCAGCCCATTTAAATTTCATAGTAACTTAAAATTAGTAACATTAATGAAAAATGTGAAAGTAAACAACCAGGAGATTCTTGGGTAAAGGAGTAAGGGCCAAAGCAGCAGAAAGGAGCAGAGGCCCTGATTCAGCCGTCCATTCAGCAAAACACTTATATATGTGTTTAACTTTAGGTGCATTCTTTAATGTAAGAATGTGCTTGAATGTTTTGCTGAAGTAGGGCCAGAGAGAGCATCTGAAAGTAAAATTGAGAAAAAAAAACAGATTAATAAAAAAACAAAAAACCCCAACAGTTTCTCCAAAGGGGTAAAATAATATTGCTTGTTACTTACCTTGAAAATCATTCCAAGTAATACCCTTGGAACTTCCTCATTCTGGTAATAATATCATGTAAATAAAAGCCTTACAACAACTCAGGGTAAGGCTGTATTTCTATAAAGACTGGGATATTTTCCCAGCTTTTATAGGCACTACATATTCTGAAAGGTCTTTGCTTCTCTGCTTCATAAATTTGTAGCTTTTGAAAGCAGACAGATTGTCCGCAGCCATGGTCAAAATCCAGTATGTCGATAATGACTTGACTTCCCCTCACCATGTCATCACCTTTAATGGCCCTTTACAAGAGAACACTTCATCCTTTTCCACAGTAAATTAGATCCACATTTCAAGGCTGAAATGATTTAAGGTCAGCCATAGTTTATTCTCTATGTAGAATGTTAACAGGCTGTTTCCATGAACATTAGTCTCTGCATTCCCGCATAGCCCTGTGGTCCTAGAAGGTAACTATTATTACACTGCAATTGCTCTTACACCAACAGTGACAGAGCAGAGTAAAAGCTGCCAACATAATAAACATGCAGAGAAGGACAGCGAGGTTGAGTCTGCATTCTTTTGTCATTAACTGGAAAACAAACTGACTGGAATGGTTCTCTCAGTTCATTGGTAATGCAGAACATGGAAAAATAATAATAAAACCACACAGACTCACCAAACCCTCTAAATACAAATTAATTGATTAAGATGTCAGGAGAAGACATGCAAGAGGGTGGGAGCAGAAAGAAAACAACACAGTTTTTCTGGATAGGTGTAGCAATAAGTAATAACAGTCAGGCAGAGGGTTAGAAGCTGATGTGCCAATGCTGCCACACAGCAATTTGGCTTCTGAAGATGTGCCCTGGAAAGTGTCTGGGAAGGCTTTGGGCTTTCCCTCCCACACGAAATACTGAATAACAAAAACATGAACAGAAACATTTTAATTAGTTTATTTTATTAATTATCGGCCAAATTCAACTGTACGTTCTAGTGCTGAAAAGCTATAAACCTGGCCAAACCAGCTCCGTCAACTGAGCTTACAGCTGCTTTGCCTCACCAGAGTAGCACAAAGCAGCCAGAGTAGACTGCTGACTCTGGAGCTATATTTCAAACACTTAAAACAAATTATACGGAGATGCAAATAATAATTAAACAGAGTTAACAGCCAGTCAATCATTCTGGCCATATAATTCCAAGACCACAGCACACTGTTCCCCTATCCTTGTTCTTCCCTGTCTGCCCCTTCCCTCGCAGCAAATACCCTGCTGTCTATACTGACATACTGAAAAAAAATGTGTTTCACACAGCTGAAAAAAGAAACATCCATTGTCCTTAATTACAGTGGGCAAAACCCCATTCTTTCAGTATTTGTGCAGGGAGCCAGCAGTGCCTAAGACTCGAGTGTGCTGCATTTAAAATACCACGCGAGGATTTCAATTCATAGGAAACAGTTCAAGCCTGAGGCAAGTAAGTTTATTCAGAGAGTTTGGTTTGTAGTGTTGGTAGCCAGATATCTCGTTAATCTGAAACGGAATCCCTAATGGACCCCTCCAAAGCACCGTGCAAGACATTTGGTCAGCTGATTTTTAAAATGACATGATTAGCTCTCTGGATAGCTTTTCTCTCACCTGCAGATATCATTTTCGGGCTCCTCCAATCCAAACAGATTATCAAAGGCCAACTGTATCCTTGTATTCTCTGTCGAGAGCAGCCGCCATGTCAGTAACAGGTTCCTGGGGTAGCTACTCGGGAAGCGGGGACTGTGGATGCAGCCATTTCCTCCGACACTGATGGTCTCTTCTTTTCGGTACAAGTCTGTGAGGTGATTGCTCTCTGTTAGTAGTCACAACTTGTAGAAATTAGTATGATGTTCCAGATACAGGAAGGCAAAAAAACAACAGTTTAACAACACAACAAGCATTATTTACATAGGAAGTGTTTAAGGGTCTAATGGCAGCTGTTGTTTAAATAGGGAAGCACAATTATTTTTCCCATTAATTTAAAGAACAGTCCCTTGCCTGACCCAGAACAGAAATAGTAACATCCATCTACATATAATCTCTGTGTTATGATTATATCTAATCTATCTATCTATATGTTTTATTTACATTCTCTAACTCCCACCATTTTGCTCTTAAAGCAGAATTTACATCTCACAACCAGGGGAGAAAGAGGGAAAGAGGGAAACAAAATCTGATTCCCAAATTTTGGAGCAGTATTTGAAAGAATCAGGGGAGTAGATCCCCTCTGAAAGAGAGAAGCAATAATAAAGCTGTGAATATGTATGCGTGTATCCCATTTCAAACAGTGCTACATCAATGCTCTAATGAAACTTTTAGTGTGCACCAGCAAGGTCCACAAGGACAGTTAATGCATGACACAGTGGTGCGCAGCAGAATTTACACCCCAGTTGATGCACACTAACGTACCATGTAGACAAGCTCCAAGTACAAAGAACAAGAAATCCATGGAGATTTCTCTAATTCAGTTATGAATGGCAAATCCTCCCCCACCCCACAAATATTGGTGTGCTGCAGCACAATGTGGGAGGTCAATGGCACAAAGAGATGATCTGCCATATAAAGTGACAAGAAAAATATTTAAGTACCACCAGATATTGTCCATATATCAGCAACCAAAGTTGTTTTTTCCCTTCTTTTAAAGAACAACTTCATGTTTGACTGAATACTTCTGAGCTCTTGGGGAAAAGGGGAATTTTGTAGGATGCCCAAGAAAAACAGGAACTAAAAGAAATGGTGCAAACTCCATGGTAAGAAAATCTTTTTTTGTTTTTCCTCAGGTTGCTTTTCACTGGCTCATGACTGTAAACACCAAGCTTCATACAGTAAATGGAAGCATTTTAATAGTTCATCACCTACTCTTCTGACAAGTGAATAACTCTGGCTGCAAAACAATCTGAAACTTTTAAAAGCCTGGGTTGTCAGTATAACTATTATAAAAATGCTTTACTCAAACAATCTTCAAGATGAACTGTTCTCACCCCATCTCCCCCAACACACACTTTTCAAGTAAATAAGGGCTTGAATCAGCAATGCGTGGAACACTCTGAAATGTTGAGCATTGTCAACTCCCATTGAAGTAAACAGAATTTGGATTGGTCAGTACCGCCAAACAGTGCTTAGTACGTTGCAGGACTGAGTCCTAAACAACCAGTAAAAAGGATAAAATTAAATGGTTAGTGGAAAGTTTTCATCTTAAAAAAAATAGGACCCAAATTCTGCAGTTCTGAGTTAAGCAAAACTTCCATTAAAATCAACAAGAGTTACTAGATTAAGGATGGCAGAATTCAACCTTCATTTGGGTGTATTTGTACTTTTTTCTAGCACAGCAAAGTACTGGCTATAATGAAGAAGTGTAATTCCCTTGTTAACAGATCACATTTAATTGCTGACCCAGCACTGTCCATGCTCCTAGTTGAAATGTTCCCTTGTCTAGTCAATCTTTACATAGGTTTACACCACAGTTCTCGCTTGCTGTGATTAGAATGTCAGAGGCAATATATTTTAATTGGGCTTCACAGTACACTGGAAACAACTGTCCTTTGCTTTAACTAGTCCACCTTTTCTACCAACTGAGAAAGATATGCTGCTAACATTCATCCACTCTACAGAAGATAGGGTTGCTTGCATTCTTTTTATTTAACCCGAAGCCCGGGATGTTCTGCCAGTAAATCAACCACACTTGAGTAAGTCAGCACTGAAATACAATGTCTGATGGAACTCTGCAATATCCAGGTCAAACTTCTGAATCATATGTGCACGTGAAAAGCAGGAAATAAGTATATGACATATTAACAGAGACTAGAAAGCAGAAATTCCAGTAGTGTCTAATTTCTCTATTGTGGCAAATGTGGGAATTGTAACTGATTATACAAGAGGGAGTGTTAGAGCAGCATAGGGAGTGGAGAAGGAAAGAAGAATTCTGACCAAAACACTTTCTGGGAGCAAATAAAAGAAGGCAGTGCGGTTAATATACCATATATCAGAATTACTAAAAAATATATAAAGGCATTTCACTGTGAATAAAATAATTTAAAAATAAACAAAATAATAAAATAAAATAATAAAAAATTTAACAAAACTCAGAGGCCATTAAAGAATTACAAAAAAGGGAGGCTATTTGAGATGACAGGAACTACAGAGAAGTTATTGCACATAAACTTGCCTATCTGATAAGAAAGACGAGAGGCTATTATTAGATGAGTGGGATGGGGAGCAGAGAGAGACCAGGTAGGATGAAGGAAATCTATAGAGTTGTAAAAACAAAGGGGACAGTCTCTGAAATGAATGGGAAGCAGCTTATTCTGTAAAAAGAACGAGGAGTACTTATGGCACCTTAGGGACTAACAAATTTATTTGAGCATAAGCTTTCGTGGGCTAAAACCCACTTCATTGGATGCATGCAGTGGAAGATACAGTAGGAAAATATATATACACAGATAACATGAAAAAAATGGGTGTTGCCATACCAACTGTATTGAAGGTAATTAATTAAGGTGAGCTATTAGGTGAGCTATTATCAGCAGAAGAAAAAAAACTTTTGTAGTGATAATCAGGATGGCCCATTTTCAACCGTTGACAAGAAGGTGTGAGTAACAGTAGGAGAAAAAATTAGCATGGGAAAACAGTTTTACTTTGTGTAATGACCCATCCACTCCCAGTCTTTATTCAAGCCTAATTTAATGGTGTCTAGTTTGCAAATTAATTCCAATTCTGCAGTTTCGCATTGGAGTCTGTTTTTGAAGTTTTTTTGTTGGAGTATTGCGACTCTGAGTCACACCCTCATTAAAGTTGGTATGGCAACACCCATTTTTTCATGTTCTCTGTGTATATATATTTTCCTACTGTATTTTCCACTGCATGCATCCAATGAAGTGGGTTTTAGCCCATGAAAGCTTATGCTCAAATAAATTTGTTAGTCTCTAAGGTGGCACAAGTACTCCTCGCTCTTTTTGCTGATACAGACTAACACGGCTACCACTCTGAAGCTTATTCTGTGTTTGATTTGCTGAAAAGTTCAATAACTTTTTTTTCTCTCCTAGTTCTCTTCCAACAATCATCTTTAAAAGTATTAATGTAAATGCTGAGACAAATGTTCAAGAGAGTTCAGCTCCTGTTTAGGTATCTAAACAAAACGGCTCTATTTTCAAAAGTGCTCAGCATTAGAGTGGGACAACATTTTTTGGACAAAACTTTTTCATCGAAAAATGTAGTCAGGTTTACTGACACGTTACGTAAATGTATGCAGAACCGTTCCAGTAAGAAAAAAAAAAAACAATAAAATGTTTCAATGTAAAACAAATTTTTGTTTCAAAATTTACTTTGATTTTATTGAAGAAAGGTTAAAAAACTCAAAACCAAACCAAACATTTTGTTTTGGATCAAATAAAACATTTATTCTGCCCGAAACAATTCCCCCACCCGCCGCCATTTTTTTGGTTCAGCCAGTGAACCAAAAAATCAGTTATTTACACAGCGCTATTCAGCACCCATTGTTCTCAATGGGAGATGCCAGATGCTAAACACTTCTGTAAGTCTGGCTGAGTTTTTATGATAATCTTGTCTTTTTTATGGGTGATGAATACTTCTGAAAATCTTGCCCCTCTTCACTATTTTTCCTACCCAGCTTGCACATGCTCTTCCACCACATGCTGTACAGTGAGATTTGAAAACACAAAGATCTTCATTTCTTTGTATTTGAAGACTTATTTGCATTTTATTTTGAGGATCCTTGCTAAAGCAGCTTCAAATCACATGGAGCAATAGTCTTACCACAAAAGTGTGATTACCCTTAGGACTAATCACCCCAAAGTGAATTCCTTCAGGAAAAATAAAATAAAATATAATAAATAAAATAATAATAAGACAAAGAAGATAATTACAGCTGACTCTGACATCAACTGTTGGGCATCTTCAGAACAAAGAACATCAAGTATTTCATGAAGATGATGAACTCAGCAGGAGATTTTGTATAAGAACATAGCCAGTAGCAAAGAACATATTTCATGTCTCTAATGTTTCTTAGATTGTTTTATTTTAGAAAAATAGTTTGGTGTTCTCATGTGGTAGTTTTCCAGATAGAGTAGATCCTCGGAGTTACAAACACCAGAGTTATGAACCACACACCTCATTTGGAACTGGAATTACACAATCAGGCAGCAGAGACCCAAAAAAATAAAATAAAAAGTAGTACTGTGTTAAATGTAAACTACTAAAAAAATAAAGGGAAAGTTAAAACAATTGACAAGGTAAGGAAACTGTTTCTGTGCTTGTTTTGTTTAAATTAAAAAATAGTTAAAAGCAGCATTTTTCTTCTGGACAGTAAAGTTTCAAAGCTGTATTACATCAATGTTCAGTTGTAAACTTTTGAAAGAACAAACATTTTGTTCAGAGTTATGAACAACCTCCATTCCCGATGTGTTGGTAACTCGGAGGTTCTACTGTATTTATTTTTCTTGCCCCACCACTGTTCCATCTGGCAAAACACAGTATTTTGTTACCATTTTTTAAACACATGAGAGAGAACATTTTTGGAGAATAATGACTCTTCAGTTCCCTGGGCTGAAAATTAGCCTGATCTAAATAGTTGAAATCACAGAGTAGTAAGTAAAGAACAGAAAAGTGGTTTTGAATCCTGGCCACGAATCAGTTCACCTGGGGCACAGACATGCCAAGCAAACTATAGTGATGACAGCTCTTTTTGTTGTCCATTTATTTTTCCTAGATTCCCCCTTATAAAAAGCAGGAATTTTATTTTTTTATACATCGGGCTCTATGAAAATCAGAGTGAAAGATGACAGATTTCATGGTCAAAATTGCATATTTCCTACTTGGTCACAGCTTGCTGGGAAAAGGTACAATACTGCGGAATAATTTGCCTTGTTTAAAATACATGGTTACTTCTTCGTTACTATAAACACTAGAAAGAATCATAGCCAATAAACACATTACATTTCTGTGCTCTAATGAGGAAAAGGATATCATATGGTGCTGCTGCTCCCAATCATCTTTTTGCCATTTAAGGCAAAAGGCACATGCTATGGAGTATAACGCTGCTCCCACAGAAGTCAATGGCAAAGTACTTCAGTGACAGCAGAATTGGGCTTTGTAGCTATATGAGACCTTGGTACTGAAAGAACCAGGATCCTCTTAAATGGAACAAAAAGAACAAGTCATTTACCAGGCTAAAAGTAGTACAGTCATATCTGTGACAGCAGCCGACCAGGTGTCAGCTCATACCAAGGCCCTGGGCCTCACCGATCACTGACAAATGCATAGCTGGAAACCAGTCTAGGTCACCTGTGTGTTAGTGTTGTTGAAATAGGTATTGGAGTTATAAGAATCTGTTTAGGCTTTAGACTTTTATGGAATGCTTGTAGGATGCTGCATGTGTCAATCCTACTTATAATGGTCTGTATCACGTTATAAGAGTAATGTTTAAATGGTTGCTCTGTAATGATAAAACATGTTTGCTAAGGTTGTAAATCCCCCCCAGTCAGGGGAGATGCATTACCAAGTATGTTATCTTACCACAAGAGGTATTATCTCCCCCCCCCCAAAAAAGACGTCCCCAGACCACCCCCCCACCCGCATCCCTGAAGAGGATACATGCACAAGCCCTCATCCCATCACAGCTTAAACGCTGGGGAAGGGAATAAAAATGCTTGATAAGGAGAAACTGTTATCCCAATGCTGCTTTAAATCTGAGGGGCAAAGATTTCTAAGCATAAGGGGGTCCCCTGCTCTTTAGCTTGGGTAAGCCCTACAGGACGTATAAAGCTTGCCATTTAAAGCAGCTACTATCATCTTTTAGAACCCAAGACTGTATCTCATTTGTGTATATATGTTTACCTGCTTTAATCTTGTAAATGACTCTAATTTCTTTTCTTAGTTAATAAACCTTTAGTTAGTTTATTATAGGATTGGCTACAAGTGTTGTGTTTGCTGAGAGATCTGGGGTGCACTTGACCTGGCTTAAGAGACTGGTCCTTTGGGACTGGGAGTTATCTAAATATTGTTGTGATGTTTTTTGTGTGAGGAATAATCTATCACAGAGGCAGGCTTGCCTGGGTGGCAAGATAGAATTTGGAGTACCCAATGTGTCTGTGGCTCCCCATTAATGCTGTTCTAGTGTCTGAGGAGTTCACACTTGTTACTTGGTTGGTGAAATCTAACTATATAACGCATAACCAGTTTGGGATTTGTATGCTGTTTCTTGATAGTCTGCCCTGAGGTTGGCACCCATGTACAGCACACTTCATCATTAAGCGAAGGAAACAGCCACTCTGCAGTAAGAATGTATGGGTCAGATCAAAGAGTAAACTGGGTGAAAGTACTGCTTAACTTTAAACACTTGTGTAGTCCCATTCATTTCACTGGGATTACACACCTCTGTAGAGTCAAACATGTACTTAAGCGGTCTACTAGATTAGGTCCTAAATGACAGAGTGACATTTTAAAAGCACCCTGCATGCCACCTATTAGTTAAGCTCATCCATACAGAAACTAAGGGTTGGATCCAAAGCCCATTGGAGTAAATGGAAAAAGATTCCCAATGACTTTTATTTCATCAGGGTGAAGGAGGGTGTATACATTCTGTGACGGGTTCCCTGGGGTTCAGCCTGGGACTGTGGAACCGCTGTGCCCCCTAAACTCTCTCCGGCCTGGGTTGTCTCTCACAATGCTTTGTTAGTGACAAGTGAGGTGATCACTCAGCACAACAGCATGTGGAGCCCCACACACCCAGTCAGATTGCATAAATGCTTCCTAAGCCACTCATGAATCACGAAGAGAAAGGCACCAGAGCGAAATCCCCCCAGCTCCCAGCACTGTACCTCAGGAATATACCATCTTGCTCAGCTCAAGATGGGCAGTGCAAATTTATTAATTGGTTCACCACCTCAACAATGGAAAGTGGACATACACCAGCCTTTGCAAAACCTGAGCAGATTTGCCCCACACTTCATACAAACTCACTGGTAAAGATAAACAATTAAACACATTTATTGCCTATAAAAGATAGATTTTAAGTGATATTAATTGATAGGCAAAAAGTCAGAGTTAGTTACCAAAAGAAATAAAATATAAGCATGCAGTCTAAACTCTCAACCCCATTAGACTGGGTAACACCTAGATTAAGCATTTTTTCTCACCCCAGTGGATACTGCAGTCCTTAATATACAGGTTTGTTCCTTAAACCTGGGCCAGTCTTCTCTGTTGGAGTCTTGTCTCGTCTTAGTTGCTTGCAGCATAGGTGGGGGCAGGAGAAGGGCCCAGCATATGGCCTCTGTGTCTGTTTTATACTCTCAGTCCATGTGCTTGGAAAACACAAGTCCAGGCATGTCTGGGGGGCATTGCTGAGTCTCCAGGCAAGGTTGAGCAATTCCCTTGGTGTGGCCTCATGTGGCTGAGTAATTGCATTGTAGCTCCCTTGCTGGACAATGGGGTTGTTGATGGGTTGATTGATACCCCCACACAGATATTGGTTACTTTCTTTGCTGTTGCCTCTGGGAGCGAATATCTGGCTGATTCCCCAACTTACAGCATGTTTTAGTGACCACCATACAACACAATTCTCATAACTTCATATGCATTAATGGATAGAGAAATGACTTTCAGCAGATCATAACCTTTCCCCTGATACATATAGAGCATGCCCCATAAGGTAAGATCACGATTATATGAAAATGAGGAATATGGGGGTTCCAGGACACTCCCCCAAGGTATAGAATGTCACATATTCCAAAGCACTATTTATGCTATAACCAAGCTATTATCAAAAGCCAGTGCTTTGTGCACACTAGGCCAAATTCAATACTTAGATCCACACACACACACACACATAAACACACACACACACAACATGGGAGTTGTATGCATGTCTCTGAGGGAAGAAGTTGGTTTATGCTGAACATTTGATATACCAGAGAAACGAAAAATTAAACTGCTGCTGAAAGAAAGAAATTCCTGAACCACAGGTGCAGGTGAGCAGCGGAGAGAAAAAGTGATCTAAAATTCAATTCCAAAGCCACCATGCATATTAGTAGTTGGTATGTGCTTTTGTGCAGTGATGCTCCACGAGTCTTGGAATTACCTATTCCAATCTACAATTTAAGAGGACCTCAGCAGCTACCATTTATGAGACTATTAAACGGGTAACTGATAAGGAAGTCTGAGCATATGAGTCATAGCAACAACTTGTTACAGTGCTTCTTAGTATAAGAAGCATCATTTTATTCTAATTTAATACTAGTTGTACACTGGAATAGCCACCTTCTTCTTATCTGCGTTTTGAAAATCCTGCCCTAATACAGTAGTAAGAGAAGCATTCTCAGAATAAATCGCAGCCTGGTACAGAATTCAGGAAGGTAAAGTTTTAGACTTGTGCTTATTTCTTCTATGTGATATGGGGGTCAGGGGACATTCATGTGTATCCTGCTCAAACAAGTGGGTAAAAAACAGCTTTTGCTTATTTTTACAGAGGTTTTGAAGTCTCTAGCATGTTTGCTTTTCACAGTGAATTTCATTACATGCATTTGTTTGGCTTCTACTCTACATGAAGAAACAGGCTGAGTACCTGTTTGCTTCTAAACCAGAAAGCATCTATAAAAAAAGAAAACATACAAATACCCAAATTAGGCCAATATGTAAAAAGCCTTCTGGTACTTTAATTTGGTGAAAGTCGCCTTGCCTGCTCAGAATTTTAATAAGTGATAATGTTGCAATACATCTCTTTATTGGATTCTCACATCAACATTGAATACTGCACACACTGCACTTGGGATTTCAGAATGAGATATGAAAAAGAAATCAGGCTGTGTAACCCTTGCCAACACTGAGCAGCACTTACTCATCAAGTAGCCCTCTTGACATTGGTACCAGAGGGATGAAGCAAAGTAGTCCTAGGGTCATATAATCTTGAGAAGTTATGAGGGGAAAAATAAAGAAGGAAATGGTTATCTTGATATTGAGAGGATATAAAGGAAACTGATGAATAACTGCCTACTGGAGGTAACAGCTTACAAGGGAAAAATCAGAGTGCTGAAGGCTGCATTTCATTTTGTCACTGTAGATGGAGTAGCACAGGTTCTACAACCCTTTCCCCAGTTGTTACTCACGTGTACGGTTCCACCAGTGTTGTGATGCCACTTATTCAAGTATTACTCACGGCATGGGTATGGGTATTAGAACTTGGCCCATACTGCTTTGTAGCAAAAAAAAAAAAAGTACAGTAGTCAGTCCTAAGTACTCTAATTTTTCCTTGGCACACAGTTGCTTCAGATAAGCAGGCAATTGCGGGAGTTTCCTTTATAATGTCTTGATTCAAAAATAACATATTCTTCTTTATTTTTCTTCATCATTTCACAAGATTTTATTACCTTAGAACTATTTTGCCTCTGAAGTCTGGGGTGGCCAAATGATCTTAAAAACACAAATTTGTTTTTAGATGTTGCATTAAAAACAGATTCATACTCAGACACACTCCTAAGAATAAACAAGATCTGAAATGTTTTAAAGGAAGAATATCAGTCCAAGGAAAAAGATTATTATTAAAGACGGAGAAATCAATGGTTTAAGTGTCCAGTTTCTTTTCCCTATCATCAATATTTAAGGACTTGATCCAAAGCCTATAGAAGTAAATTGAGAGACTCTTATTGCAATGGCTCTCAACAATGGAAAGACTACTAACAAGGATGTCCCAGTCTGGGAGTCAGCAGAATCAGTTTCCTCTTCCTAAATCTGTTACTGACTTGCTTTAGGATTATGGGCTAGTCACTAGGGGCCAAATTTTCAAAGGTATTTAGGTGTCCACAGACGCCTAGGCACTTTTGAAAATCCCACTAGGTGCCTATTTGTATCTTTAAGTGCCTAAAGACCTTTAAAAATCTGGCCTTTATTCTTTCTGCACCATAACTTCTTCATTTGTGAAATTGGGGAAATAATGCTTACGTAATTTGTGTTAAGCACATTAAGGGGTACATATTAAAAGTGCTAAATACTGTAAGTGCAGAGTATTACTCATAGAAGTACACAAACTTTTCTCCAGAGCTTTGGAATCAAAACACCGCAGAGCTGTCATGTGCTCAAATAGTGCAATCCGACAATGGTTCCAGGCACATTCATAAAATTCTTAGCGGTAGCTGACTTTTATGATTGTTTCTTGCACCAAAGGTTCTTCTGCAGCTTTCCTTAGCCCTGTACCTCAGAACTAAGCTATACTTGCTATGAGTAAAGCAGGGAAGGGTCTCGTTCACAACACTGATGATATATATGAAGCAGTGGCCAGGAAGTAAACTCTGGTGCAGATCAGCACAGCACACAAGGTAGTGTTTCAGTCTGCAATCTCACTACCTGGGACAGCCATTTCCATGAAAACATCTGCTTGAATCTTTACCAATAGGATACTGATACAAATATTATTTTAGACTATGTAGGAGCTATTTAAACAAAAATTAAAAAAGTCTGGGGAACTAATTATGATGGTGTCTCCTGCGCGAAGCCTCAGATCTTAACCCACTCAGCAAACAGGAGTTGTTCTTGATTAAAGGCTCAAATGAACCCTAATCCTGCCCAAAGATTCAACTACCCCAAGTATAGAACAATATAACTGTAGAAACATAATAGAACTGGTGCTTTATAAATATGAAATGGTTGCTGCTGTGAAGTGTGTGTAGCAAAGGGGTTAAGGATCACCACCGGGAAATATGTTTTTCATTTTTTTAGTTTCAGACAGTGGAATTTGTTATATATGATGTAGTGCTATAGTTTTCATGAATTATTGGTTTTTAATTTCAAAGGAGGCTTTGCTCTAAGGCATTTTTACCTTGCTGTACACAATGCTTGAGAGGTGACCAAAGCAATGAAAAGACATATATATGTGCGTGTAAGGGTAAATGTGGGATCAAAAAGACAAATATATTATTGTCTTCAGCTCCCCTACCCCACAACTGATGCTTTATTACCCACATTCTCTGCCTGCTTGAGCCAATCAGTTCCACCCATGAAGGTATAATTATTAATTGTACTACAGTTGTACTTAGGCACTACAACACGCAGGCCACATATTGGAATTCACAACCCTGAGTCAGGCACCCAGGGTCCCTATGTAATGCATGGGAAGACTTAGGTGCCTAGGAACGGGATTCACAAAAAGCCAGCAACTGAGCCTGCCTAAATCAGCAGCTAGGAACTGCCAATGAGAGGGGCAGGGCCCAAGCCCTTACCCAGCATGAGGGAGACCTGGATTCAAACCCCCATTCTACCTGAGGTGGAGAAGAGATTAAACTTGGGTCTCCAACCTCCCAAGTGAATACTAGCGAACCATTGGGCTATGGGGTAGTCTAAGTCTCTCCTGTTGAAGCGGTGTATAAATAATTAAATATTAATTGAAGCAGGGGAATTGGAACCTGGGTCTTCCATCTCCTAGTACCCCAAACCACCAGACTATAGAGTTATTCTCTTACTCTTTGATACAATCAATATTTATTTACCAAAACTGGAACATCTTCAATAGGAGAGATATGTAGCTGAGCATACCCCATAGCTCAGTAGTTAGGGTATTCTATTACAGTGTTTCCGAAACTTGGGATGCCGCTTGTGTAGGGAAAGCCCCTGGCGGGCTGGGCCAGTTTGTTTACCTGCCCTGTCCGCAGGTCCGGCCGATCGCGGCTCCCACTGGCCGCGGTTTGCTGCTCTAGGCCAATGGGAGCTGCTGGAAGTGGCGCGGGCCGAGGGACATACTGGCCACTGCTCCCAGCAGCTCCCATTGGCCTGGAGCAGCGAACCGCAGCCAGTGGGAGCTGCAATCAGCTGAACCTGCAGACGGAGTAGGTAAACAAACCAGCCCGACTGCCAGGTGCTTTCCCTACACAAGCGGCGTCCCAAGTTTGAGAAACACTGTTCTATTAGAAGTGGAAGACCCAGGCAAACCCCTTCTCCACATCAGGCAGAGGGAGAACTGAACACAGGTGTCCTATATCTAAGGTGAGTGCGCTAACCACTGGATTAAAGGAGGTTCACTACTGCTGCCTCCTTCCATTATAGGCATGTTCAGAGCCAGACTGGGGCCAAAGGAAAAACAGGCAGGGGAACACGTAGTTTATGAATCCTGCTAGGGCTTAGGGGTGAGTTAGGAGCTGCTGAGCTGTTTGGTAGTGTCAGGATTTAGGCAGCTGTGCGCACACCCAGCTGCTGCAAATTAGGTGCCTTGGGGACTATAAAATAGAAATGTAAGTGTGTAGGGATTTTAGGTACCTAGAGAATTAGGTGGCAGCTCTGCAGTGGTTTCGTGAATGCCAGTGTCACCTATATGTGGACTTAGGTGCTAAGTTCCCTTTACAAGCTCCAATCAAAATTGAGGGCTCATTATGCTAAGTGCTATATGAACGCCATGAGAGATAATGCATGGGAAGATGAAAGCCCATTGACAACCTGTGTGAGAGAAAATGTATTTAGGACTCAAGTCTGCTAAGAGTCCCTGGGGAATGGACAATAATCTTTACGTTCTTCACAGAGCTGAGTACACTGCTGGCAATCAACAAGTAATTAAATAATCCTTCACTGTCATGCACTCTCGTTTTTAAAAGTAAAGCAGGAGACACCGGTGCAATCACACTGGAAATAAGACCAAGCTTTAGAGTTGTCCTTTAACTGCAGATTCAGGAACGTTTGACAAGGAAGACATTGCACAATTACAATGATTAATTTTTGTCAAGAGCAGGCAAAGACTCTCTCTGGATCCTGTGAGTAGGATCATAAAATAGCATATTTCTTTTCTGAAGATTTCAGAACACACAAAAGACTACAGAAATACTAAACATCATCATCAGCAGCTGTTAGTATGTCCCTGTGTTACAATTTCTAATGGAGCAGGGCTATATAACCAAACAAACTGACCCTAGTGGGTGGGTGAGGTTCTGCGGCCTAGATCAGTGGTTCTCAATCAGGCCCTGGGGGGCCATGAGCAGGTTTCAGGGGGTCCTCCAAGCAGGGCCAGTGTTTGACTCACATGGGCTGAAGCCTGGGGCCCTGAGCCCTGCCACCCTGGGGCTGAAGCCAAAGCCTGAGCAATGTAGGTTTGCAGGGGTCCCAGGCAATTGCCCTGCTTGCTAATGCCGGCCCTGGCTTTTATATGCAGCAACCAGTTGTTGTGGCACAGGTGGGCGGTGGAGTTTTTATATTATGTTGGGGGGCCTCAGAAAGAAAAAGGTTGAGAACCCCTGGCCTATTTGATCACAATGGTCCCTTCTGGCCTTAAGGTCTATGAACCTATATTGGTGGAAGCCTAATTTTTTATAATGAAATGTCTACAGAATTAGGACATTAATCTCAAAATGTCCCTTATTAAGTATCTGACTTAAATTATATAGGTAAGGACTGTCTGAGGAATAGGAGAAATAAATATATTCACAGTAAGTGGAATTGTCTCTTCCCCAGACTAGAGTGGTGATGAATACAGCTGAGATAAATGGGCCTTTTCCATTACTGCCTTATTCCAGTTTCTCAGCAGTACAGCCAGTGTGTAAAACTAGAATAAAGTGATAATGAGTCAAGCCCCTTGCGTTCTAGATAGGCAGAACAGCATGTTTAACATTTCAGTACCGCACCGTTCATCGGTTATTTGAAATAGGGGGCTGAGAAGGGGATTAAGTGGAGAGAGATAAGAGAGTGAAAGAGTCCAGTGAACAGTTAAAAAGCAGTACTCTCTCTCCTCATTTCATTTTGTCTCCATGCAATGGCAGTGATGCTGAAGCCAAACAGGGATATACTTCTCCATTTCACGTGAAGATATTTTTTCAGGCAATTACTTTAAATACCTAACACTAGCTTCACACGCTTTGGATTACCCAGTGGATCGATTTATTTCATTACTTCTGCATGTTTTAATGGCATCTAAGGTTATACCTCACTAAGTAAAATATTTAGTGTTGGCCCATCGCTTCTTATAATGAAGCCTTAATATACTAAAATGCATAGGTTTTAATTAGCCTCAGTAACCTTGGGCCAGATGTTACCAGATATCGTGCTGAGAAAAAAATACACTTACCTCAATACTACCTACACCTATATTTTGGTCAGTTTCCAGCAAAAAAATATGAGGAATAATAAAAAAGGTTCTTTATTGCATTTAAACTTAGGAAAATAACAGCTACTAGGCAGTTTAGTCTTGCCAGGTTGAACCCTTGCCCACAGAGGAAAGAAAAGTTCACGTGTTTGACACAAGAAAGAAAAAGTTCACATGTCTGACACAAGAAAGAAAAGCAACTGATTCAGCTTGGCAGCTCACATATGAAAATAGGATTTACAACAGATCTGGTGTCAAATCATATTTTTCTGGTTTGCTTATTAATTGGGCAAAGTTTGGAAGAACATTTTTACTTGCACTTCTAATGTGCTTTTGTCCTTCCTGCAAAGCTGATTCTGTGTCACCTGTTAGGCTACATCTACACTACAGGGGGGAGTCGATTTAAGATACGCAAATTCAGCTACGTGAATAGCGTAGCTGAATTCGACGTATCGCAGCCGACTTACCCCGCTGTGAGGACGGTGGCAAAATCGACCTCTGCGGCTTCCTGTCGACGGCGCTTACTCCCACCTCCGCTGGTGGAGTAAGAGCGTCGATTCGGGGATCGATTGTCGCGTCCCGACGGGACGCGATAAATCGATCCCCGAGAGGTCGATTTCTACCCGCCGATTCAGGCGGGTAGTGTAGACCTAGCCCTAGTCAACAATGCAAACTATGGAACAGCAATTGTCAGGAGGAGAAAAAGCTTGAACCTTCCTTGATTTAGAGACTGTCATCCATCTTTGCAGCAGATAGCCTAGAGTGCTCACTTAATTAAAGTGACAACAGCCATTTTTGGGGGAGGGGGGTTCCCTAGGGTGAAATGTCCTGTTTTTTATAGCTTAGACTGTAATTAAGAAAGTACCACAACTATGACCTTGAATATCTTCTAGTATAAACTATAATTAAATAACTGACATCTTCAGTAAATAACAGCTGCACTGTGTGCTACTAAAGTCAGTTATAAGTAGTGTTTTATTTACTCAGCTCTGCACTACAGCCCTAGCAGTTTGCTGCCTTATTTAATGATTTATTTGATTTTAAGTGGCCCATCTTACATTTCCAGGGTGCTCTTCATCTTAAGACAGATTCCATCTTCCTCAAACTGTCATTTTTGATTTGTTATTAAAACAAGCTCACTATGTCACAAAATCTCACTCTGTTAGAAAGACTGATTCACACCAGACTCAACCATTTCCTTAAACACTGCTTGTCTTAGCAGGAGAAGCCAAGTAACTACAAAAGGTTATTCAGGCATGCATGAGGGCCATGCTTCCATGCAGACTCGGGGGGGGGGGGGGGGCCCTGCACGTGAGTGCAAGAGGATTGGAGAATGGCACAAGTCACCTTCCCTCTGGATCTGCAGCTATCCCAGTCCTTGTCCTTTCAGTGCACATGATCTGGGGTGGCATTCAGCACAAACAGTTCCAGATGGGGTTGCTGGACCAGAGCAATGGGAGCACACCCTGCACCTTGTAAAAGGGTAAAGCAGGGGCTGGTCAAGCCCATGTCCCCCCAGCACTGCTGGGAGCATGACTCCATCCTCAAGGATAATGGCTTTGGAAGCAATTGCATATGTAGCCCCTTGTTATCTCTTCCCACCTTAAGCACATAAAAGACAGCTCTAAGGATCTTATAAGCACTTCTCTCAGAATCTTTAGATCCTTAAAAACTTTGAGAAGGTATAATTGCATTAACAAACATTCCTCAAACATGTGCAATCAATATTTAGGAACAAGAAACTTCCATTTCCCCACCCCTATGCATATTTCTGCTGCTGTGGTGGAATGTGGTGGTGTTACTTTGAAGTTCTGAGGTTCCACTGGCATGTCAGAAATCCTTAGATCACACATCTGCTAGGAGTGGGGGCAGGATCAGCAATGACTTTTGTCCAGTGTGCTAGTACCTGTACTAGCAGCCAAGCTTTCTTACTTACCTTCTTTTAATATAAAGGAAGTGCAGCAGACCCCGCAATTCCCCCTCAGTTCCAACCATGGAAGTTTCTACATGATTATTTTGCTTAAAAAGAAACTTGAAAACTGTTATAGAGAATTCACTCAAAAAAAACCAAAAGCTTCAGTAAACCCATAGCATTTGTTTTTCCAAATCAGCATTTAAGTGGTGGTGAAGCAATAACCATAAAACCTCCTAAGAAATAAAATTGAAATGCCCCTGAATCAATTGTCTAAGATATCTAAAGATGATAGTAAACTCAAATAAGACATGTAAAGGGAAACCTCTCTTACATACAAGGAAGGAAAACAATCTGGGATCAGATCCTCTGCTTGTGTAAATCAGTGTACCCTCATGGATTTAAATGGAGCTACTTCAAGAAGATTAAAAGGGAGAAGTGGGAAAAACCGTAGGAGCAGAAGAAATATGAGAGAGAGAAGGAAGAGTAAATGCTCAATAAGATATAAATGAGACATGCTAGTTTGCAAACCCATTGGATTAAGGCACTTTTGAAAACGTTACTAATTGAAGAGGAGTCTAAGTCCCATTTTCAAAAGTGTCTTAAGAGAATAAGTCTCATTGAGAAAAAATCAACCCCCGGGGACATAAACTCCTGAGTCCCTAAGTCACTTTTGAAACACAGAATGAGGCCTTTTGAAAATTTTGCCCATCACACCTTGGAGAAGTTCCCATTGTTCTAACACAATGCCAGATCACTAACAGGTGTAAATCGGTATAACTCAACTGACTTCACTGGACTATAGGGTAGGGTTGAGGCAGGGAAATGAGCCGACTGTTGAGCCAGCCAGCACTCAGTGAACTAGTAACTAAAGTTTTGTGTTTCCCACTACTTATGTACACAGAAGGAAACATTTGATCTTTTACCAGTACAGTATATACTCAAACAAGGGCATTACAATGCCTGTTATTCTTTTTTTTTTTCCTGTTCACAGCTTTCTTTTGAACAAAGCTCCCCATGGCATTAGGCAGAACCCAAATGTCAATGCTGAAATCACCATTTTATATTTACATGTAAAGTGAATCATTTCCCAGATTAGAGAATTTCTTAGGATTCCTTTCATACCACTTGTGCTTCCCCCCCTCCCCTTTTTTAAAAGCAATTTCTTGAATGATATTGCCACGATGAAGTGCTGTGTTTGAGGAGTATTTTAAGATACAAATAGATTTAAGTGCAAAATTCATCTTTAAGTTTGGTAACTGGAGATTTTTGGGTGAGTTGCTTCTTTTTTCTCTGGAGTGATCTACAAAACATCTCCATATGCCCTTAAAGAACAATGCCACAACAGCAGTCCTTAAAGAAATGCTAACTAGTCATTGGGGGGGGGGGGGTGTATGGATTAATTAGATATGGGTGGAGCTCTTCACATTCCCTAGATACAGATTGTTGCTTACCTCTAGATGCAGAATTATCAGTCTACATGTAACAAAACAATGTATCAAGAAATTCCAGGACAGCTTGAGAAGAATGACTTCAGAAGAGTTATTTCCCAAATTGCACATTGTTAACAGGAATAATGAAAAGAGGATGCTAAAAAGTTAGACCAACTCCAGACTTTAAATTAAATAAACAAAATAAAAATAAAAAAAAATATTGGCATTTCCAAAGCCTTAGTAAGGAAACAGAAGAGAAGAAATGAAGACAAGCTATTCAATGGGAAAGAGAGATTGTGTATTGCTGTTTAAACAGCATTTGAAGAATGTTCAAGGTGTATGTAAGAATTTACCATTTCTGCCCAAGATAAGGACTAAATAGCCGGGCACACTGCTTTTTTGGGAGGAGAGGGGGGGCAGAGAGGGGGTAGATAAAGAATGGTTTTCTACCACAATATAATGCCACTCTTGATTTGCAGATTGTGTTTTCTGTAAGAAACCAAGGGAGTGAGTGGCAAAGACTCTCAAGGCATTTTGAAATTACCATAAATATCTGAAATTAGTGGAAGGCAAGAGTTATGGTATTATTACTCTCCAAATTCAAATAGCAGCAGCAAAGACAGACAATTGCCTTGCTCTCTCTAAAAATAATGTGCACTTCTACAGTCATAGAAGTGTTTGAGCTGGAAGTTAGTAGTAGTAGTAGTAGTAACATTATAGCCCCTAGTATTCCCCACTAAGATCAGGGCCCTATTGTGCAAGGTGCTGAACAAGGGTAGTAAGCGACAGCTCTTGCCCTGAGAGGTTACAATCTGAAGAGAAGAAATTTTTTAGAATGGAAATTCAAATGGGAATTCAGACACACCTTTAACAGCTGGAGTAATTAATCATTGGAACAGCTTAGAAAGGGAAGTGAGGAATTTATCGTTACTGTCCCCATCTCTGCCATCACCAACTTGAATAAAAACAAAACAGATGAGGGCTACAATTAAAAGACAGAAACTGAGCACAGGGGAATTCCCCAATCAGGAGGCTAGTGAAGGAACAAAAAAGAATGAAAAGAGAGAGGTGAGTGTTATTTATCAGGAAAGGCTCCCCTGCTCTGACACCCTTTATACTAAATCCCTCCACTGTTAATAAGAAAACTGATTATTACAAAAGGTTTCCTATGGTTTAAGCACTTTCAGAAAGAAGGCTTTGATGATAAGAAAACTACACCAGCCAGGTACAAGAGTCTGAGAGCAGAAGATGTCTATGCAACCTCTCTCTTAAAACATGATCTTAGTTCCACTGAAGTGCCAGTAATTTAAATAGGAGCAGGGTTGGGCCCCCATTTTGTATTTGTTATGGATTTTGTTTTTTCCCCCTACCCCAATTTTTGAGGTTGGGGAAGATTTAATCTGTAAAGACAGAGGGAGTTTTACAACACTAATTAACATAGTAATCAATTACCCAGTCTGCTATACAACTCTGCCCTGCCTTCCCAACTTCTCTATCTGTGGCTGTACTGACAGGTACCACAGTTCTCAGTATTACTCTGCTTGGAACAATTAAAAGAGGTATGGACAAGATTTTAGCACTCAGCTTGAGAAACCTTAAAGGGACACTCTCAAGTTGTTTTAGGACTCAAATTTAATTTTTAAAATAAGATATTTTCTGCTTCTGATCTCACTCACTGCTCTAAATCAGGAGTAGCTCCATTGACATGAATGAAGTCATCATGGCTACGTAAAGCTAGGCTAAGAGGAGAACTAAAACCCTTTCTTGAGTAGTGCCTCTTTAAATGTTTCAGGTACTTATTTAGCTTTTAAACATTTTCTGCTGGTGGCTGTCACTCCTGCACCACTGGCAAGGGAACATGGATGGCTACAGCCACAGGATCCCTGGTAGCCAACACCATAACTATGCTCCTACTTTGAGTGCCACCAATGTATGGTGTGAGAGCTGCTGATGCAGCCTGCTAGATTTCCCTCAAAAAGTGGAAGAGTAACTTGTGTTGGTTTCTCCTGTGCAGTATAAGGAGATCCATGGCTGCTACTGGGGGATCCACAGAGTTGTAAATGGAGCAGTCCTTTCTTGCTTGGAGGCACCCCTTTAAGGGGAATAATGAGATCTGTCTGCCACTGCAGCCCCCCCTTATCTCAGTGATGATCTTAAAATATTTGTGTTGTGGTAGCATCTAGAGGCCCCAGTCAAGGTCCAAGGCACACATTGTGCAAGGTGCTGCACACACGTAAATCCACAAAGAGCTTAAATCTTGGCATCCAGCAAGAGAGAACAGATGAAGAAAGCAAATGGAAGGGAAGGAGGGCGGACAAGGTAACAGTGAAACAACTAGGGTGATCAGATAGCAAGTGTAAAAAATTGGGACGGGGTGGGGAGTAACAAGCACCTATATAAGATAAAGCCCTGAATATTGGGACTGTCCCTATAAAATCGAGACATCTGGTCACCCTAGAAACAGCCATGTTTAATATTATAAGCAGCAGTCACAGCACACCCGCCCACTGCTGAGGCACTGTCTAGCATCTTGTAGATAACATGACACCTGTGAGTTTTAAGAGGGGCTTTGTGGTGGTTTTGCTGATTTTTATGGGCGCTCCTTCCATGCATAAAGGGCAGCATGGGAAAAAAGCACAAATATGCTGAAACAAAAATGGAACCAATGTTCAATGAAGGTTGGCATCATGGAAGTGTGGAAGTGGGGGTTGAAATGCTAGTTAAATGAGAGTGATTTAAATGGTAGATTTCTCTCCTGAGCATGGAGTGAGAAAGAATTTCAGGTCTGGACCCTATTTTTCAAAGAAACAGAAATTGAATTGTGTTTTTTTCTGGTTGCTCCTCAGCAGCAACGAACAAATACAATTTGCAAAGCTATTCTGGCAGCTGTGCTGCTGCTGTTGCACAGAGATGCTCTAGAGCAGCGATATTCAGACTGAGGCTCGCAAGCTGCAAGTGGCTCTTCACTGTGTCTGCTGTGGTTCTTTGCAGCGCATGATATTAAAACAGTGTGTGATTTAATTATTAACCAGTCTAAGTTATTAACCAATCAGGATGCATTTACTATGTTATTAACCAATTGTAGTTGATTAAATAATAATACTTGGTCAGTCATTTTCCCCAGCCATACCATTTAAATATGAACATATAGTACTATAGTAAATGAAACAATGAATTCACAGTACTGTGGCTCTTTTGGGTATTGTTGATCACTAAGTTGGCTCCTGAACCACTGAGGTGTGAGTATCACTGCTCTAAAATGACATGACACTCTGAACCCTGTAAAAAGAACAGGAGTACTTGTGGCACCTTAGAGACTCCTGTTCTTTTTGCGGATACAGACTAACACGGCTGCTACTCTGAAACCTGTCATTATGCAAGGCACTGCATTTAGCCGTATGGAGTGGAAATCCATCAACCTCATGAAATAAATTTGTTAGTCTCTAAGGTGCCACAAGTACTCCTGTTCTTTTTGCGGATACAGACTAACACGGCTGCTACTCTGAAATCTGAACCCTGTGTTGAAGCTGTCCTTGAACAAAAGCAATCATGTTAAGCCAAGCTCCATTCAGCACACAAGGGGAAATGAGAAAATCAATATTTGGCCCAATGGAAAAGGAAAACAATTGGTTGGTAAAGTTATTGTGTTTTCAACGTTCTATGCATCTAATCCAAAACCCGTTGAAGTCAATGGACTGACTACCATGGATTTCAGAACAGGCCCCAAGAGGCTATTTTACACATGGAGAAGTATTAAATACAAAATCACAAACATGACAGTGAATCACGCACAGGCTGCCTGAGATCTAGAAGGTAGGGAGCCTCCTTCTACAACAGCACTGGAGTGGCAGTGATGGGCAGGGTTACCAGAAAGTGAATTTTTACCAACAGCCAAGATTTGAACTAAGTTATCATTTCTGTTTAATGTTATTTGAAACAGCTATAATAGCCATTATTTCAACATCAAAGGAGTTGAACATATCCCACTAAAACTATTCCGTTTTAAAGCCACAAGAACTTTAATATTTTTAATATCCTGAGAGATTTAAATTCTCATATTATCCTGCTATTGTTCAGTAATCTGTGTCCACTCAGCAGCAGCAGCAGCAAATGCTTAAAAAGTTGAAGAAATAAATACATTCTAGCAGTGGCATTAGTACTGATGCAATTGACTATACAGTGGCTTCAATTCCTTTGAAAAATGACTCCCTATTTCTGAGAAAACTAGCGGGAGGCTAGAGAGGAGATGTAAGGGGGAAAGAGAGAGAGACTAACAAGTCTTTTGTAAAGTGGTATTTTAACTTAAATATATTGACTCAATCACATCAATCATTATTTATAGTGTTGCATGGTTTTTAATAGCTAATTTTGGCAAACCCATAAAGGAAGAAAAATATCGGCATTAAACTTGGATTTTTAAATTTGAATTATTTTGATACTTTTCACATCAAAAAGTAGCTTTTGAAAATAATGTTCACTTTTGCAACTGCTTTTTCTCTTCTTCAGACTTCCAACTTTCCTTTAAAAATATGAAAAGAAAAAGAAAAAAAAAGAAAGAAGAGAAGCACTTGCCTGAATGTATATGTTCAGAAATGACTCATTACATTTCAGCATTAAATGAAATGATAAGACTACGCCCTCAGCCCCTCTTCTAATTGCTTTGTGGAGCTCAGACACGTTCCTGGTGAAAGGGGATCCCTGATGGTGTAAATTGTCACAGTGAGCTCCATGTCCCCAACTCCCTCTCTTCTGGCAGAAAGGTTATTTTAGTGTCAGGTTGAGGAGAGGAGGGCGAATAGCCAGAGCACACTCCAAAAAGCAGGGTTGGAGGAATGGCCTCAAGGTCTTATTCTGACTTGCGCTGAAAGCCAACCTGGTCTCTAGATACTACCATAGGCCACAGAAAGTCACCTCTGTCCTCCTCCCTAATGTAGCACTTTTCAGCAGTAGATCTCAAAGCTCTTTACACAGGAGGTCAGTATCATTATCTCCAGTTTACAGAGGGGGAAACTAAGGCACAAGGAGGGAAGTGACTTGCCCAAGTTCACCTACAAGGCCAATGGCAGAGCCAGGAATGGAAGACAGGTCTCCTGAGTCCCAGGCCTGTTCTCTATCCACTAGGCCTCATTGCCTCCATGTAAGCATCTTGAGGCACCCAGGTTTGAAAATGTTACATCAATGCATGCATCATGTAATACACATGTATACGGAGCTATTGGCTTCAAGTCTGTACATTTATCTATTGGAATTTAGTTACTGGTGCCCTATGCCAGCACTCATTCCCCCCCCCAACCTACTCCACCATCCCAGATTCAGCCCTGACCTACACTACAAACTTACGTTGGTAGATTTGTCAGGGCAATGGAAGCTCCCTAAAAGCGTGGGGGGCCACCAGTGCCTGTATGTTGGCCCCACCCCCGTGTCTCCCCTTCCCCTCAAGCCCCTGCCCTCACATCACCCTTTCTCCCTGAGTCCCCGCCCTCACACCACCCTTTCTCCCCAAGGCCCCACCCTCATGCTGCCCCTTCTCCCGAAGGCCCTGCCCCCACATTGTCCCTTCCCCCGAGCTTCCGCTTGTGCACTGCCTCTCCACCCCCCAGACCCTCCCCTCCATCTCCTGCTCCTCCCTCCCCCCCTCAGGTAAAAGTGATGTGGCCATGGCGCCTTGGCCCCCCCTGTTCACTGTTGCTCAGCGTTGTGGAAAATCCATGCCCCTGAGCAACGTTGTTATACTGACCTAAGCCCTAAGGCAGTGCTATGTGGATGGTCGGGAGGGCTTCTTGAGGAGTACCTACACCGATAGGCACAGGTAGCATCGTCACTAAATGCTACAGCAGTGCAACTACACTGGTGCAGCACTGTAAGTGTAGACAAGCCTTCAGTGTACCACGGCATTCTAATCCTCATTTACAGCAACTGATTATTTGACATGCACTAGTCTACCCATGGTTTATACGTATCACTCATTTAAATTCCCACCATACCAAACCAGAAATCTATTGTACTACTGCAGTAACATGTGTCTGGATGCTGCCGTGATACACTGTACTGTAATTATGTCAGAGTGATGGCCTTGCCTGATGTAAAATGAATGCAGAGTATCCCATCTCATTTCCTTTCAAAGAGCCTTTTCATACAACTTAATTCTCGGAAAAGAAGGTAATAGCTATAGCACTTCATGTTCATTTAGGTAACAACCACCTGTCTATGTTTACATTGTTAATACAGGTAATTGCCCACAAAGAAAGGATTTCTTGTTTTTAAGAATATGCAGTTCAATGAGTCGGCCACTCACAAACAAAAGGTAAGGCAAGGATTCAATCATTTACTGGCATTCAACTATGCAAAAAGAGAAGCACTGCGGAGTGGATGTCTCCAAAAAAGGAAATTTTGGGAGGGAGGGAGAACAAGAGCTTGCCCATCAGTGGACATCAATTAATTGTTCTTAAAGGTGCCAATGCAAAGTACAGTAACACACCCAGCGACATCCGGGAAGGGTAGCAGGACTAGCAAGGCTCAAAATGAAGATGACTGATGCAAGGGAAGAAAATCAACACGAACAGAAATATGGTTTGGGTTTTCCCCACCAAAAGCCACGCTGAGATTTTAAGTGCAGTTTTGTTTCAACTACCTATATTCTTTTCCTGAAGGAAATAGGGCTCAAGAATGGGACAAGGCTAAGCGCTGAGCTTCCTATTTATTCACACTAAATGCCTCTTATTTAATCAATTAACATTGGTAATAAGGGGTTTTGATCTTCTGATATGAGGGAAAACACTTTTCTACTGCTAGTGGTCAAGGCAATCAAGCTCTTTATTCTAGCCTTAATGAAGCCTGTATCACAATGAAATACTTGATTATTCTTAACTTTCTAAAATGCGCCCAATTGTATCTCCCAGGGCTTGTCTACACTACAGGCTATGTCAGTATAACTTATGCCACTCAGGGGTGTGAATAAGCCACCCCCTTAAGCCTCTCCTGCCAACATAGATACCGCCTCTCCTGGAGGTGGTTTTATTATGCGGATGGGATAGCTCTCTCCCATTGGCATAGAGCAAGGATCGGCAACCTTTGGCATGCAGCCCGTCAGGGAAATCTGATTGGGTTTGTTTACCTGCAGCGTCCACAGGTTCGGCTGATCGCAGCTCCCACTGGCAGCGGTTTGCCGTTCCAGGCCAATCGGGGCTGCGGGAAGCTGCGCGGGCCAAGGGATGTGCTGAATTAACAACCTCTGACATTGTCAGACAAGCTGGTCCATAGATTATAAAGACAGATCACCTAGTGATCATTTAGTCTGATCTCTTGTATAACACAGGTCATAGTATTTCCCTGAATTCATGCTTGAACTAGAGCACATCATTTTAAAAAAATCCAATCTTGATTTAAAAATTGCCACTGGTGGGGAATTTACCACTGCCCTTGGTAAGTTGTTCCAATGGTTAGTTACCCTCACTATTAAAAAATTTGCACCTTATTTCTAGTCTGAATTTTTCTAGCTTCAACTTGCAGCCATTGGATCCTTTATACCTTTGTCTGTTAGACTGAAGAGCCTGTATAGCAAATTTCTGTTCCCTATATAGGTATTATAGACTGACCAAGCTAACCCTTAAGCTTCACTTTGATAAGATAAAGAGATTAAAGGATTGGGAAACATGTCTCAATCATTCTTTTGGCCTTTTCTGAAATGGAGTGGAATTCAGGTTCAATGGCCCAGTGCTGAGATTGTTCAGCCCTGACTCCCAGATATTTAGTGGGAGTGTTGGTTTGAGTCCACCAGCTGCCATGACAGTTCACAGGGAGAAATAAATTTCCCTCAGAGGGCCAGCATCCAAACCGCCTACAGCTTTACAGATAAAAATCGACACCTTGAATAATACATCTGCAGATCTACATAGTCAGCCAAGGCGTTTCCTAGTATAAAGGTGTGCATAATTGCTTGGTATATCACGTTTGCATCCATAGATCTCAAAGTGTTTTACACAAAGGTTATATATAACAAAATATTATTTACATTTTATAGATGGGGTAGCTGAAGCACAGAGAAGTTAAGTCAGTTGTTTAAGTTCACAAAGTAAGTCAATAGCAGTCGGGAAAAGAATCCAGATTTAATAGTATCAGCAGCAACAGCCATCAAGACTAACACAGTCTCAATGCCATGCTCTGATCGAAAGCCTAACTGAAAGGGGTGAGGAAAATCCAAACAGTCCAGATGACACCAAAGTTGCTTGGCTAAAAACCTTACTGTTTCTTTTCCCCAAAGTGTTAAGGTCAGAAACAGGGTGATAACTAGTTAGAGTTTCTTGTGCTAATCAAAAGCCATTTGAGGGAAAGGTGGCATGGCACCTTGCCTTCGTGTAGGGAAGTCTTCATAGGTCAAACAACAACGGACATAACACCTCCGTGCCTAATTTAACTTAACTAGCAATGAGGAGTATGGACTGTGCTCATGGGTTAGAATTCCCAGAGACACTCCATAATATAGTGAGTAAAACTGACAGAAATTCCACAACAAAGTTACTACTGTATTTTTCATCTTCAAAGTTATATGTATGAATTTTTCATTCCTTAATTTTCTTGGTGAGCATGTGGCGATTAGGAGGGGGAAAGAGAGACTGTGCACAGCTACAAGAATCTACTCTGAGATGGAGAAGAAGCTGGATGGCCAAGGGCTCTCAGTAGAGGTTGCATAGGGTACAACCCAGGGGTTTTAACATAGTTTTTAATTCAGACAGTCTGTCTTGCGAATCAACCAAATACTGGATGGGGAAGAGAGGTGAGGTGAGGTGGGGAAAATTCACGACTGAGTTAGTTTCCAGTGACTAGTTACCCAGAAGTTAACATATGGCTAAGCAATCAGCTTCTACCCTTTGATTTAATCCAAGGTCAGCATTTCCTGCAAAGCATTTATTTGTGTGTGACGGACACACTACAAGTTAATTACCTGTCACCATTCATTATGGCATCAGTCATGATTCCTGCTTTTACATATATAAAATAAACTGATGGGTAATTATAACAATTTATTCCACTCATTGGATATTGTGCACTGGAAACAGCTCGTGCTTGTAAATGACCAGTTGGTTGATGAAGAATGTCCATTTGTACGAGACTAAGCATTGAGAATAACCAAATGTAATCTAATTTTTCCATCACAGGGAGTGATAAAGCACCCATGTCCATGGAGCCTAGGCTCAGAAAACTCAGAAAAGTGGGATGCCAACTTAAGGAAGCGGTATAGGAACTGCAATATGAAATAAGATTGGGTAAGGTTTGGTGCTGACTGATACCCTAACGTTACAAATTTGGTAGCAGCAGTATAGGGGTTTGAGTTATCTGGAATGTGCCTTAAAGCAGCAGCACTAGCAGCAACCATGCAGCAACATAAAATAAGAAGAGCTGCAGATTCACTTTCTGCAATTCAGTGAACGTTCATTTTAAAATGGTGCTTAAATGAAAATGAAATTCACACCTCAGATTTAGAAACTCGATCTACGTCCTATTGCAGGGCTGATGGGCTCCTCTCTCACTCCCACAAAAGGAATATGCCAAGACTTTCCAAAATTTCCCAAAGCCATCAGCACTCTAGCCTTTCCTTACAGTTTGCAAAGGATAATGAAGTTCCCATAATAAATGCTTTGGGATCTGGGTTGTTGCCCCTTTAAAATTCTGAAGAAATCTAAATCAAATGAGATGAGATCAGAAACAGAATGTGGAGTAGGGTTTTTTTGTTTGTTCTTTTTAAAAGAGCGGTTCTCTTCTTAAGTTCTTTTTCAATACTTAATATTTTTGACAATAAATGACGAAGGGTAAAATTTTCAAAACTGCTTAACTGCCATTTTCAGAAGTGACTGCGGGGAGCCCCCCCCCCCAGCGGCTGGAGCCCCGGAGCCCTGCCCCCGGAGCCCTGCCACCGCTACCCCAGCCCTAGCTCGAGCCCTGCCACCCCGGGGTAGCGGCGGCAGGGCTCCGGCAGTGATTTAAAGGTCCCGGAGCTCCGCGGCGGCCAGAGCCGCGGTCCCTTTAATTGGTCCCTGAGCCCTGGGGCTCCCAGCCGCCTCTGCAGCTGGGTAGCTCCAGGGTGATTTAAAGGCCCTGGGGCTCCCAGCCATAGCCGCCTCTTCCAGTTGAGGCCACGCCCCACTCAGCACTCCGGCGTACCGGTAAGTCCTTTAAGTTACTTTCACCCCTGTTCCCCCTCAAAAGCTGTGCTGGCTGCCATGTTGGGGATGACACTGGAGCCCATTCCCCAGCCTTCTGCACAGCAATAGAAGTAATAGCCCCATGAATGCTGCTCTCCTCCACCCACCTGCAGCTGAGCACATAAAACAGTAATGCTGGGAACCTGTGCAGGGAGTTAGGAGGCACCTTATGCCCCCTTCCTGCAGTGGGAGCAGGGAAGGCAGTCATGATTGTGTGCGATACTATTCATATACATATGCATATAGAAGAAGGAACATTAACTTTAGCCCTTCAACTTAGGCAAACCAAAAATATTAATATCCACACGTACCACAAAACATTAATCTATTATATTATGAGTGCAGTCTGCGTCACCCATCCATGTTAAACACCCTCATAAAACTGCACTGCAAGTCTCTGGATTTGTTTAAAAAAACAAGATATTACTTTACTTGTGGTGATCAACACTTCATTTTAATTGGCAGCCAGCTAGCTATGAGGGTGAGCATTCTAATAGCTCTGAACACGTTGTGCTGGTCGTAAATATTTGATTAGGTATAAACAAAGCGGCACAGGTTAGCTGCGTTAAGTGGCTGTCAAGTCAGATCAGTTTTATAGCCTAACTGAAGAAATGTGGCTGTCGAGAGTGTGCTGAATTGCTTACCTACGTGACAACCCCAAAACAATTCTCTGCAAAGCACCTGCTTAGCTGATGTTATACACATTGTAAAGAAGAGATTACAATCAGTGACTTCACAAAAAAGTGTAGGATATTTGGAGACAGAAAATAAATGTTTTACCATGTAAAACATGGGGAAATCATTAAATCTCACTCTGTTTGCAATGGTGATTCAGTTTAATCTACACACTGTCCCCCCCAGCCTTATACAATGGTAGCCATGAGTAAATCAGTATTTGCCAGTATCACAGAGTGGTATAGGAGACATCACAGCTTTCCTGAATACTTCAAAGAGTAGTTACCTGGAAATGAGTGGCAGCTGTTGACTTTTTTCATGCATTCTACTGTTTCTAAATGTACACTGTCAAACATACAAATCCATGACACAAGGTACAGAAAGAGTAGGGGCATAAACTGTAAAGAGAGTAGCTGATTGAAGGGCTGGGTTTTGGTGGATGGGAAATGTTGGGATGTGAAGCATGAGTGTCTTTCTTGGGCAATAAAACTGTGCAAATAGCTTGTTGTGGGCTGTAGGGTTGGGTTGGAAATGTGCGCTTGACATTGTTTCAGCTATTGAGTTGTCCTGTTTTAAATGCTTTGCACAGTGCCCAGAGGACTGGATTGGTACTTATTAAGTACAAATGAAAGAGCTAGCTAGATATATGTCAGAGTGAAGAAAAGGATCCAAATTCAGACTCCAAACTTAATGAAGAGAAAGGGCCAATTAGTATTTAACTGCCATATTTTGTCATTCTGTAGCACAAAATATACTGATCTGGAGAAAAAAATATATATATATTGATAGCCCCTCCCACCCTTTCTCAGTCACTGTCGTTAACCACTATCCTCCCAGTCACTTATCTTTGACTCAGTCCTCTGTAGACCCTCATATCCAGGTTGTCTAAATCTTGCCAATTCTTTCTGCATAACATCTGTAAGATTCAGCCTTTTCTCGCCATCCACAAAACTAAATCTCTTGTTGTAACCCAAGAATCTCCTGATACCCACTGAGGGCACAAAGGTACATAGGATTACAGGGATCCCCTGGGTTCACCAAAAGGGGTCATGTAAAATCTCTACTGAAAGCACATGTCATGACAATCATTGTGAAACGTATGTGCAGATAACATGTATGGAGTTCTGTATGTATACTGAAAACAATGTTTTTTAAGTATGTAAGTTTAGACAGGTCACCAGAAGACGATAAACAAATTCTAGGCAGGAAGGGGATAATCAACCCCCAAACTATGTTTCCCATCTCCACTGGCTCCCTGTCCCAGTCTCCCTCCCTGTGCCCCTTATCCAGTCTCCTATTCTTTGTCCCAGACAGTCCCAGTTCTCCCCCGATACCCTGACTCCTCATTAGATCCGTCTCCCCTCCCCTACACCCATTAGTTCTCAGTCCCAGTGTCCTTGTCCACCAAGTCCTCGTCTTCCCTGCTGGGTCCTCATTCAATCTCAGTCTCCCACCACTCACTGGCTCCCAGTTCTCTCCTACCTCCCATTTCCATCCCCAGCTTCCAGTCTCCTTGCCCAGCCAGTCCAAGTCTCCTCTAAGATCGGACTAGATTATTAAATGGTCCCTTTGGGCCTTTAAAAAAAAATCTATGAATCATTCTCTCTCCTGGCTCCCACTACTAGTCTTCCTCTTTTCTCCCCAGCAGGCTCCAGTCCCAGTCATGTGTCTCCCCTGCTCTTAGGCCCCTTGTCCCAATCTACTCCCCCCGCCCCCACTAAGGCCAGCTCTTACTCCTTTGCATGTAATCAGGCAGTGTGTGTGTGTGTGTGTGTGTGTGTGTGTGTGTGTGTGTGTGTGTGTGTGTGTGTGTGTGTGTGAACAAGAGCATATGAGAGACAAATCTTCTTTTCAGTGTCTGGGCCTGCACAGTAGCTGTAAGCTGCAATTGCAGGGAAAGGACTGCTCAGCCTCAGTTAAAGTCTGGCAAAGTTATAAGCAACTGAAAGCCAGGTCTTGTAATGGGAAATATTGGACAACATTAATAGGCAGTACGATCAACCCCACCTACAATACACACAAAATCCACCACATATATACACATATATAGTGGTGGTTTGTGTATAATAAATTGCAGAAGCATCTTAATTAATTCCAAAACCATGTGCAAACTGCATTTGTCATGTACCTTCAAAGAACTGGGCTAACCTATGGCTGCAGTTGTATCCGGGACTCTTGGGTTGTGCACGCAGGTTAATTATATTTTCTGGGGATGCTCCATGGTGTTGGAATGGAGCTAATGTAGTGCTGAGTGGCAGTTGATCCCTCCTTTTATGTAGGAGAGGGGAAGTCAGTGTATGAACAATCCCCTCCATGAATGGATCTAAGAGGATGAATCCAGGCCAAGGTAATAAATGGAGCCTACCTTTACAGACAAAGGGATATAATAAACAATCCAATACCATTTTTAAAAGCTCTATAAATGTCTCTGTAACAGCCTTCCTGTCATATAGAGAATACCTGATGGTGCCATCTATCATATAGAGAATACCTGATGGTGTGAGGTGTTTCACTGGTTTTATCCACACTCCCTTGGGATGACTGCATAATTTAGTCATGGCTCAACACTGGTGAATAATGCACATGCATGGACATACACAAACAAACCTTTATGTGTAGGCTTGGTAGGGTAACCAGATGTCCTGATTTTATAGGGACAGTCCCGATATTTGGGACTTTTTCTTATATAGGCACTGATTGCCCCCCAACCCTTTCCGATTTTTCACATTTGCCATCTGGTCACTCTGAGGGCTGGTCTACTCCGGGGGTGGGGGTGGGGGTGGGGGTGGGGGGATCGATCCAAGATACACAACTTCAGCTACGCAAATAGCGTAGCCAAAGTCAAAGTATCTTGGATCGAATTACCTGGGGTCCACACGGCGCAGGATCAACGGCTGCGGCTCCCCCGTCGACTGCGTTGGTGGAGTTCTGGAATTGACGGTGAGCACGTTCGGGGATCGATATATCGCGTCTTAACGAGACATGATGTATCAATCCCAGATAAATCGATTGCTACCCGCTGATACGGCGGATAGTAAAGACGTACCCTAAGGCTTGGAAGGATTTTAATTTTTATTGGTAAATGTCAGTAAACCCCAGTTTCACTGTACACACACAAACCAATGACAAAATATTTCCATCGATAGTAACAGAAACCCTCAGATATGGAAAGTAAGAAAAATGCTGTGTACGACCTGATTAGAGTTTGATTTAACGCTATTTACTTTGTATATTTTGACAGGTAATGTTAACAATTTGTAGGTTAGTGGTTATAAATCTAACTTTTTAATCTCAACTTCTACTGTTATTAAATAATTATTGTCTGCTGCCCTCAATTTCCTGCAACTGTAAAAATTTAAAATCAGTAAAAATGGGGGAATGTTTAAACCTATAATTTTGCACAACTGTGAACATTTAAATTGATAAAAATAAAACAAAATGCTTAAAAATAAACATTGATATCTGTCAAAATGATAAAAAATAAAAATCAAATTCTGCCAATCCTATTTGTGTGTTATTTCCACATAGTCACAATTATAATAATTTATAATCTGAACCCCCACAATTAACTACATGTGAGGAAAAACTAAAACAAAATAAATGCTCTGGCCAGGGTTGTTTTTTAAAGACAAACAACCCACATTAAAAGCATACCAAAAACTATAAGATTCTGTCTTCCCAATGAATTGATTGAAGTACACACACAAATAAAAAAGGATTATTTTATCTAATCTCAAGTAAATTAGATCTAACTGACACAATAATATATTTTGTTTCTTGCAACATAATTAAAATCCATTTCTAAATGCCAGAAGCAGAAACTTCTACATTCCAAAAAACTTGGTTAGGACATGCCTCAACCCACTCTGTGGATTTCAAACTCCTCAGTTACTGACACTTTTGCCCTAGAAGGTCAATCATTTAAAAAGAAGACATTTTGCCTTTTTAAAGCCCTATATATTAATAGAATTACTGAAGGAAGAATCTCACCAAAGGCCCTTAACGAAACGTTCAATTAAACCCCCAAAATCAATAAACCCTTTGAAGTGGTATTCTCAAATACAACTTGCCTCATTTTCTGAACTGCTAGCATCAAATAGATTTCTAAGCAACTTTCCATATAAAGAAATAGGTAGAAATAGCCATATTAGACATGGAGACCATTAGTCAATCATGTCCATGAACTTTTATGCCCTCTTAAGTCTGAATCTGTAGATGAATGCTTTGGAATTGCAGCCTTAAAAAACAATAAAACAAACAAACAAACAAACATAATTCAGTGGCAGGCATTTGGGGCCCAGAGGTCCATGTTAGATGATCCTGACACAGGATTAAGGAGTTAACTCTTGATTGAGTGTGAAAAACCAGATTTTAGATACTTAACTTGTTCCTGAAACTATCAGGAATCGACCCATGCCCAGACTGTTCCCAGCTGTAGAGAAACTCCTAAGGGATGAGGTGGCTAAGGGGATAGACTATGACCATGACAATCACCCTGACTCCAAATGTGACTTGGCCAGGGCTCAGAGATCCACAGCAATGGTCCCAGTGCAGAACAGAGACCTGTCTACAACAGCAGGGTGCCAACTGGAAAGGACTGAAAAATATCTTGTTTTATTTAGATTTTTACCACCGTGTTTCATTGACCTTTACAATATTAAATCACTCAGAGTCCAGGCATGAATGGTGCTGATCTCTTTGTGGGAGAGCACCCCCAACTAAGTGCCCCCAATTCCCATAACAGTCAACAGGCATTTTACAGGCATTTTACTACACCCCACTTTTCAGCAACAGCCCCTCTATGTATGTACTTGACCTCTGTAGCCTCATACCTGGAGTGCCAGGGTATTTATTAGATATTTAAAAATAATTCACCAATGGTTAATAACCATGAAACTTATCCAGAGCTCTAAGCAATTCTAATCAGCTTAAAGGACAATGACATAATAATGAAGGTTCAATAAGGGTTTATGCTGCCCCCTCGCAAGATGTTAAGATGTCATGTATGATGTAAGTTGTGCAGTTTGCAACTTTTCCTGAGGTTGCAGGGATTTTTTCGATTAATCAGGGCTAAAATAGTACTTATGGGATACTCATCGGTAACAAAGTAACTTTTGGCACCCATGAAACATCGCCACATTGTGATGTGGGATCGACATGGAGGTTCCTGACTCAAAATGATGACATTTTTATGCAACATCACCGAATTCTGCCTTGATGTTTTCATACAAAAACCTCAATGTTATGAGCTTATGATGTACAAGTATGTTCCAAGAGAGGAATGGATGCAGGGGCGGGGAACAGGACTAGAAGAATCAAGTGAAGGAGATAACAGTGTCATTCTTATTCCATAATATACATCAAGAGAAGTGTAAAAGAAATACCCATAGTGCTCCTGAGAAGAGAGCTGAAACACCTTTCCCACTTTTCAGCTCAGAATCCTGAAGCTGCTTTCTTAAAGTTATTCTCCCTCCTGTCCAGCTCCACATCTTATTTTGTTTATTTTGAAACATAATTCAGTGTCACTCCCACAATGTATTAAAAGTATTAATATGCAGGTGCCAAATACAGAATCCACTCACACAAACTTTCCAAACTCATAATAGCTTTGTAACCTCCAAATAAATTATATATTGTTGGAAACAAATTAATGGAGTTATTAACTATTGCATATTTTTCATGTAAATGTCCTCATTTGTAATCCCGCCTGGTGTTGCATTATGCTAAAGATTATATACCTTCTAATAATGGTCTGTAATCTTTGATTGACATTGAAGAACATTAGAAAAACAGAAAGATAAATTTTGTGTGTTTAGTTTTGGGCACGAATAGTTGCATGCAGTTAGAATTAAACAGATGGCCAGACACAGTAAAAGAGAAGCAAAAAGATATTCTGTATTTAAACTTATTGCCAACTGCTCTCACTTGGTCTGAAAATTATTAATTGACAAAAAACAACAACTTAGTGGCATTCCATGAGCAACAGGACTTTATGTCATGATATCAGTTAATCTAATATTGACATCCAGTGCTTTTATGGTTTAGGGTTTGTCAGTATTTCATTAGCACTCATAAATTATAGGCCACATTTTCACAGGTGCCTACGAATGCGGCTAGATGCCTAACTCCTATTGAAATAAATGAGAGTTAGGTGCTTTTGAAAATCCTACTAGGTGCCAATTAGGATGACCAGACAGCAAATGTGAAAAATCAGGATGGGGTGAGGGGTAATAGAAGTCTTTATAAGAAAAAGACCCAAAAATCTGGACTGTCCCTATAAAATTGGGACATCTGGTCACCCTCGTGCCAATGTGCATCTTTAGATGCCTCGATACTTTGAAAAATCTGGCCTGACAGCACTAGGTTTGTGCTGTATTCAAATAATGTGGAAAAAACAATGAAACAATCTAAAAGACTGCTACGTGGAGGAGCGGGGGTACCTTCTGAAAACTCTCTACAGCTAAAAGGAAAGGAAACAAAGGATGTTAAAATGAAAGCCCTACTTACTACTTTACATTTCAAAAGCTTGAATTGTTTTTCCTTCTTTGAAAGATTAAAAGAATATTTAATGATGTGTTTGCCCTGGTACTAAGCAGGCTGAGGTCTCTGTATACCAAACCCCCAACTTTTTTTTACATTGTTTAAGGTTGGACAGTGACACAGTCATGCTAATGCCTTTGACTCTTTGGGCCCATTTATTCCATCTAAATTAACATGACAACCCCCTGCAGGATTGGAGGGCACAGAGAGGCTCCCAGCCCCAGCAGCTACAGCATGGGACACAGACACAGAGGAAAGAGGAGGTAATTTTTAAGCCTAGCTTAACAGTCTCTTTATTAGAAAAAAACAGAAAGAGGCATACTGATTATTTCCCCCCCTCAAACATTCATGGCTCCCCCATGAGCCTCTCATGGCTCCTTTGGGGGAGCCACGGCTCCCAATTTGGGAAGCACTGTTCTAGAGAAACAGAAAAAGGAAAATGTGGTTCTAATCTTTTAAAATATATGGAAAGAGCCTGGCAAGTACCATTAAAGATAAACAGCAACGTATAGAGTCTTTCAAGAATGATGAGGGTCAGAACACTGAAAAGTATATCACCTGGAACAATCCTGCAATGGTATGCAAAAGGACTAGACAACCTGGTGTGGATGGGTACAGCTTGCTCAGGAAGGATAGACAGGGGGAAAAGGGAGGAGGTGTTGCCTTATATATTAAAAATGTACACACTTGGACTGAGGTAGAGATGGACATAGGAGATGGAATTGTTGAGAGTCTCTGGGTTAGGCTAAAAGGGGTAAAAAACAAGGGTGATGTCATGCTAGGAGTCTACTACAGGCCACCTAACCAGGTGGAAGAGGTGGATGAGGCTTTTTTTAAACAACTAACAAAATCATCCAAAGCCCAAGATTTGGTGGTGATGGGGGACTTCAACTATCCGGATATATGTTTGGAAAATAACACAGCGGGGCACAGATATCCAACAAATTCTTGGACTGCATTGCAGACAACTTTTTATTTCAGAAGGTTGAAAAAGCTACTGGGGGGAAGCTGTTCTAGACTTGATTTTAACAACTAGGGAGGAACTCGTTGAGAATTTGAAAGTAGAAGGCAGCTTGGGTGAAAGTGATCATGAAATCATAGAGTTTGCAATTCTAAGGAAGGGTAGAAGGGAGAACAGCAAAATAGAGACAATGGATTTCAGGAAGGCAGATTTTGGTAAGCTCAGAGAGCTGATAGGTAAGGTCCCATGGGAATCAAGACTGAGGGGAAAAACAACTGAGGAGAGTTGGCAGTTTTTCAAAGGGACATTATTAAAGGCCCAAAAGCAAGCTATTCCGCTGGTTAGGAAAGATAGAAAATGTGGCAAAAGACCACTTTGGTTTAACCACGAGATCTTGCATGATCTAAAAAATAAAAAGGAGTCATATAAAAAAATGGAAGATTAGAAAGGCAAAGGCACAAAATGAGCTCAAACTAGCTACAGGAATAAAGGGAAACAAGAAGACTTTTTATCAATACATTAGAAGCAAGAGGAAGACCAAAGACAGGGTAGGCCCACTGCTTAGTGAAGAGGGAGAAACAGTAACAGGAAACGTGGAAATGGCAGAGATGCTTAATGACTTCTTTGTTTCGGTCTTCACCGAGAAGTCTGAAGGAATGCCTAACATAGTGAATGCTAATGGGAAGGGGATAAGTTTAGCAGATAAAATAAAAAAAGAACAAGTTAAAAATCACTTAGAAAAGTTAGATGCCTGCAAGTCACCAGGGCCTGATGAAATGCATCCTAGAATACTCAAGGAGCTAATAGAGGAGGTATCTGAGCCTCTAGCTATTATCTTTGGAAAATCATGAGAGATGGGAGAGATTCCAGAAGACTGGAAAAGGGCAAATATAGTGCCCATCTATAAAAAGGGAAATAAAAACAATCCAGGAAACTACAGACCAGTTAGTTTAACTTCTGTGCCAGGGAAGATAATGAAGCAAGTAATTAAGGAAATTATCTGCAAACACTTGGAAGGTGGTAAGGTGATAGGGAACAGCCAGCATGGATTTGTAAAGAACAAATCATGTCAAACCAATCTGATAGCTTTCTTTGATAGGATAACAAGTCTTGTGGATAAGGGAGAAGCTGTGGATGTGGTATACCTAGACTTTAGTAAGGCATTTGATACGGTCTCGCATGATATTCTTATCGATAAACTAGGCAAATACAATTTAGATGGGACTACTATAAGATGGGTGCATAACTGGCTGGATAACCGTACTCAGAGAGTTGTTATTAATAGTTCCCAATCCTGCTGGAAAGGCATAACGAGTGGGGTTCCCCAGGGGTCTGTTTTGGGACCAGCTCTGTTCAATATCTTCATTAATGACTTAGATATTGGCATAGAAAGTACGCTTATTAAGTTTGCGGATGATACCAAACTGGGAGGGATTGCAACTGCTTTGGAGGACAGGGTCATAATTCAAAATGATCTGGACAAATTGGAGAAATGGGCTGAGGTAAACAGGATGAAGTTTAACAAAGACAAATGCAAAGTGCTCCACTTAGGAAGAAAAAATCAGTTTCACACATACAGAATGGGAAGAGACTGTCTAGGAAGGAGTACGGCAGAAAGGGATCTAGGGGTTATAGTGGACCACAAGCTAAATATGAGTCAACAGTGTGATGCTGTTGCAAAAAAAGCAAACATGATTCTGGGGTGTATTAACAGGTGTGTTGTGAGCAAGACATGAGAAGTCACTCTTCCGCTCTACTCTGCTCTGGTTAGGCCTCAGGTGGAGTATTGTGTCCAGTTCTGGGCATCGCATTTCAAGAAAGATGTGGAGCAATTGGAAAGGGTCCAGAGAAGAGCAACAAGAATGATTAAAGGTCTTGAGAACATGACCTATGAAGGAAGGCTGAAAGAACTGGGTTTGTTTAGTTTGGAAAAGAGAAGACTGAGAGGGGATGTGATAGCAGTTTTCAGGTATCTAAAAGGGTGTCATAAGGAGGAGGGAGAAAACTTGTTCACCTTAGCCTCTAAGGATAGAACAAGAAGCAATGGGCTTAAACTGAAGCAAGGGAGGTTTAGGTTGGACATTAGGAAAAAGTTCCTAACTGTCAGGGTGGTTAAACACTGGAATAAATTGCCTAGGGAGGTTGTGGAATCTCCATCTCTGGAGATATTTAAGAGTAGGTTAGATAAATGTCTATCGGGGATGGTCTAGACAGTATTTGGTTCTGCCATGAGGGCAGGGGACTGGACTCGATGACCTCTCAAGGTCCCTTCCAGTCCTAGAATCTATGAATATACAAACCATTCTTTCCCATCTCTAACAGGGACGTTGGGACAATTTTTAGTGGGGCAGCTGAAAGCCATTGAATCTGTATAGGCTGGAAACCACTTCAAGACAGGGCATGCTGCCGCACCCCTCGTTCCACCACCCTAATCTCTAATATTCCTGATTCTGTCAATGCAGGAAATGTCCCACTGCAGTTTCTAATTGCCTCATGTCTATGATTTAATGGAGATTCTAAACATGACTAGGACGTTCTGCATTGTTTATGCTTCATTATACAAGCACAAATGGGCAAAGTGAGAGCATTAAGGTGCCCTTAACTTTCAGTGTCTTTCCTTTCTACAGTTTAAGTAACACGTTTGTGATTACCTGAATAATCATGTAGTTTTATTATGCAAACATTTCCTTGTTTGGAATAAAAAAGGATTATCAGTTGCCTGTGGGATATTGATCTACCTCAGTTTCATTATGATACAAGTAATGTGGGAACTTTTTATACTATAATATTCTTTCTGAAAGCTATTGAAGAAGCTAAAAGACCATTGTAAAGTACAGAGACGCCACAGAGGGGATGTTATTCTCTCCTTCAGCAAACAGCTACATCATATAAAATACTTGCCTTTTTTAAGTTTAACCCCTTACCCAGAATCTCTTCTGAATATATATAACCAGAATTTTACCCTGTTTGTCCCATGTAATGCTGCAAATCTATCATTCTGAACCATGTTGGATATAAAAGGCAATTCCTCTTCTTATAAGTTTGTTTTTGTCTTTTATGTGCATTTACCGAAGTCTTGGTGAGGAGGGTAATGCAGTTTTATGCCTTGCAAGTCAGTTCACTACTGAAGGTCTGAAGTAATCCATAGAAAACAGGAGTCAGAATGCATGGAAAGAGATATAGCTATGGAAACACATTCCTCACTGCCCAAAGGCTGTTCTGCATTGTCTCTTGCTAAAGGCTGCATCCACAGAGACAGATGAACCTACAGATTTACAAAACGTTTCTCAACACATGATAAAAATGGTGAAATGTGTTTCTCCTTTGTTTTCTGTACTGGGGCAGGGGTGTGGAGAGGTGCAGAGTCACCCAAAGATTGTATTTACCACTTCATGGCTTTGAGCAGGGGGTTGGACTAGATGACCTCTTGAGGTCCCTTCCAACTCTGATATTCTATGATTCTATGATTCATTCATGGCTCATAAAGTAATGTTTTGCTTTCCAAAATGATGAGTGTACTTGGTGAAACTGAACGTCACAACTGAGTCTGTGGTATTACTTGGTCACAATGTGAGCATAATCTTTAGAGTTCATGTTCACAACAGGAAAGACCTTAGCATAAGAAAGACACATGGAGCTTGGAAGAAAAACTAAAAGAGAAAACAAAATAATTTCTAAAAATGTCTAAGTGCTGCTGTGCATGCATCTACAGCAATTCCTGAGCTAGAAACATGACAGCAGCAGAGAAGATGGATTTCACACACAGCCACAGGAAGGCGTGAATAAGAAGTAGAATTAACTATATTCTTATGTTGCATATGAACATCCAGAGTATTTCAAGGAATATATATTCCCAAATATTGCATGCCAGCTGACGCCTAGAGAGACGTATTTCTGATCTTTAAAGGCAGTTTTTTCTATCATTAGTGCTGAGATGGCAGTTTTATTCCCTGCCAGCTACAGATTATTTTGAAAGAGAAAAGCTCTATTTTTTTTATTTTGATGATCCTAAACTATTTATGACTGTCTAACAAACAAATATGGGACTGCAGATGTAGAGGAAAGTTCATTGGATCAGTCCAGAGGAGAGCAACAAAATGATGAAAGGTTTAGAAAACATGACCTCTGAGGACAGATTAAAAAAACTGGGTATGTTTAGTCTTGAGAAAAGAGGAAAAGGAAGGGACTTGATAATAGTCTAATATGTTAAAGCCTACTATAAAGAGGAGGATGATCAATTGTTCTCCATGTTGACTGGAGGAAGGACAAGAAATAATTGGCTTAATCTCCCGCAATGGAGATTTAGGTTAGATATTGGGAAAAACTTTCCAACTATCAGCTCTGAAATAGGCTCCCAAGGGAGACTGTGGAATCCTCATCACTGGAGGTTTTTAAAAACAGGTTAGACAAACACCTGTCAGGGATGGCCTAGGTTTACTTGGTCCTGCCTCAGCACAGGGGACTGGACTTGATGACCTCTCAAGCCTTCTAGCCCTACATTTCTTTGGTTCTATGATACTAAACAGATCTTTGCTAGCATGTTTCATGATGGCTTTCCCCCTCCCTCCCAATTTGTGAGATTTGCTAACAGAGTTAGGGTAGGTATACATTTAAAATGCTTCATTGGCGCAGCTGCGCTGCTGTGGCACTTAAATGAAGATACTCCTACACCGACAGGAGAGCTTCTCCCATCAGCACAGTTAATCCATCTCCGTGAGAGGCGATGGCTACGTTGACGACATAGCACTGTCTACACTGGGATTAGGTCAGTATAAGTACGTTTCTCAGAGGTGTTGATTTTTTTTGTACCCGAGTGCCATTGTTATACTGATATATCTGTAGTGTAGAGCTGACCTTAGATTCTGGTTCAGTTATGTCTATCTTATTTGTTGTTTAAACGTTAACCATGATTAGCAGACAATAGAATAAAATTCCATGCACACTGCTGTGATGGCATATTTTATACAGTTTGCTACTATCGTATCACCTTCATAATTAAATACAGTAGTTCCTGTACTAATTTCTCTCCCACAGGGTCATTATGTTCCTGCCTCCCTTTGTCTTCTGTGATCAAACTGAACACCTTACAGAATAAAGATCAGAACCCTTCCTTTTTCCACTGCATGTACTGTATCATAAATATGGTGTAATTATATAGTCTATAAATGAAGAAGAGGGTTAAACGGAGATAAGATACTGGAATAAGAGAAAACCACACTGAACCAGCTGAAGGAACAAGGAAAAAGGATTAGCCCCCATACCTGCTAAAGCCATTATAGTTGTCCCCAATAAAAATAGCAACATTTACCAAGTTACCACACCTTGCAACCTAATGGCCCAGTCCTACTCCCATTGAAGTCAATGGCAAAAATCCAAATGGAAGTACGATCAGGCCTTCAGATACCACAGGCATTTCTCTATGCCAAGAAAGGAAACAACTCTACTATGTCAGACATTACTATGTAGTCTATTGGTAAATGTAGTATTTTTAATGTCAGTCCTGTGACAAAAGGTTAGGACTCCCAAAGGAGCTAAGATAATTGCTGCCCTGTGGACTCTCACCTTATATCTGCTGAAGGTTTCTCATGTGGAGGGAGACATTTCTTTGAATCAAGAGGGGACTGTTCAGAGCCAGCATGATCGATGGCCACAGCAAGGCTCTATGGGTACCACTGTACACCTGTGCCCTAATTCTGTCTTTCTTCCTTTTTCTTTAACATCAGAACATGTTTGAGCTGCCAGCGATGTGGAGTTGCTTGCACTTGAACAATTTCTCTATGAGGCACTGTGCAAAATGGAAAAAGAAAAACAAGCCCCCACCAAAACAAAATTTGGACTCTCCTAGTGTCAGCCAAGGCAGACTGAAATCATCAGCTGGACAACCTACTAATCTGCAGCACTGCACCTTAGGTAAAAGAACATCTCTAAAAAGCTGAATAATCAGTTCTGTATTCTCTGTCTTTTCATGATTTATGGATGTACATGTACCTTGGAGAACCATTCTGGCTGGATTTTTTTTTTCATGCATTTAATATTTTTACCAACATTGTTTGTTCAGTCAGGGAATTTACATGGTCAATATATTTGAGACTATGAATCATCACTTATGTTATGAAAAATTTACAAGACCTAACAAAAATGAGTATCTCAAGCTATACTAAAAAACTTGCATAAATCTGCAATAAATTAAACTCTTTTGCAAGTCTGCTTTCATTCCAGTAGATTACTGCCGTGTCAAATGTCTCATACCTGACAGGTACAGATGGATCATAAAAGTGAGATAAAAAGGAGAGCTTTACCACAAAAGGTTTAGTCTTCAAAAATAATACATCTTTAAGGATAAACAGTGTTATAAATACCTCAAGAAAAGCATTCCTAGCAAGCATTCACCAAAAGGAGTAACACAGATGCAGAAAGTGATATTGAAGATGAAGGCAGGAGCTTAATTTTCTAGAGGATATCAGATTTTCTACTCTCTGTAGCCCCTGGAGACAGAAAGCTAATATGACTGTGTAAAAGGCTTTTAATCAAAAGTTTAGACAGTCATGAAAATGCTTTTCGTGACAGGCAAATACTTTTATTGTGTGGGTTTCTATAACATACAGGTTCAGTGCCATACTGTGGGCCGATCTCTTTATGTGTAAAAAAAAATAGTTCACCGTTCCATGGAGCAAACTCTGTCCTCATTTACTTCCATGCCATCCCACTGAAGTCCACAGTATTGGATTGGTATAAGCAAAAGCAGGATTATGACCGGTGTTATTTAGTGCATGCCATGACTTATGGACAATGCTGTCCAAAAGTTAAATCCCTCTTTTCCTCAGAGAAATATCTAACTGGACTATTACTGGTTAACATTTTATATATAATTATCTTTCCTTTCTGGAGAAATTAGTCTTTTTTCAATCTAATACAGCATATTAATGGGAGACTATTTGTGTCCTTGGAGAAAAGTAACATTAGAAATAATTATGACCAATCTTAATTAATTAAACCCATTTTTCCACCCACTTAAGTTTTTAATCTATTGCTGCGCTAGCCAACTGAGAATTGACATACTGACAGCAAGGAACTGCTTATATCACCACTGGCATTTTCCAAAGAGCTAAGAGGCCAAACACTGACTTGTCCTTGGGAGAGAGTGCACAGTCTAAAAAGGAGGTGAAAATAAAAGTGGTAAAGGTATCATCAAACTCACAAACTCAGCAATCTGCATTATCGATGTCTGTCTGTGCATCTGTAGCAGATTGTGGCTTTTCAAAAGCAAGCATCAGTCAAACAGCCTATATTGAACACAGCTAGTAGGAAATGGACAGAAAGGGCAAGTAACAAGCATAAGCAATGCCAAAGAGGTGATCTAAACCCATAACACTACAATGGAACAAAAGTCTGAGCGTTTTCAACAATGGGTAACGATCCAGTATGGAGGAAAAAAGAAAGGATAAATGACCCACTGAATTGTACTATACACACACTCTTTATAGTGATGGGTACCAGCCACCCAGTAAGCAAACAAGTAACATCACCTATAATAGGAGAGAATGTCATGGTATAAAAACCATTGTGCAAGATTTTCAAGAGCGACTAGTGATTTTGGGTGTCCAACCTGAAATACTTTAAAGGGGCCTGATATTTAGAGTATGCATGTGATTGGAATATGCATATCATGAATTCTTCCTAAATGACACCAGTGTGCTAACGGCCTTGTTGCTAGCACAACTATCATACAGTGCTTAATTTCCCACCACCACTTTCCGTAATTTGGCATGCAGCTCCAGGTGTGACGAAAATATTACACGACATATGCACAGGTTAATCCACCACTTAGGTGTCATAAGTTATTGAACTGGAGTGCACATATGGATCCGTGGGTTTGGCCAACCAAGTTTATGCATGCACCATCTCCAAACCTACATGTTCCTTCCTATGCACCTACACTCACAAGCTGAAATGATTCAATGCCATTTTGGGTGTAGTAGAATTCGGGGATACTACTTCCTTGGTGCATTCTTACAGTGTGCTTACTCTGTAATGTGAATGTATTTGAACATCCTAGACTTTAATTTAGTTCTACAAATAGAAAAGAAGAGGGAACTAACTTGTGGAGGGACTTTTAGTAACACATTTACAGTCAAACTCCCCTCCTCTTAGGTTAATTTTAAATGCTTGGTCACACTGACTGTTCTCACTCTTCCTCACACATGCAAGTATGTGCCATGCACACTACATAAAACAGGCCCAATTTCATATTAAAATATGGAAAGAAGCTGTATTGATTCAATAGTGAGTATCTTGAGGATACATTATGAACCCAGTTATTAAATTTATTTGTTATAAGTATTTATTTGTTTATAAATGTATTTGTTATTTATAGATATGCTGTACCATATTTGGAAGCACATATAAAAACTACTAAGCAATCCATATTGTTTCCATATGGGGTGATATTCAGGCTGAAATCTGTAGCACTGTCTCAAAGATAGGGGCAAACTGAAAATCTTAAACCCAGCTTTATTGAAAGCACCGATCCACAAATCTAGCTTCCCTACTTGATCTGAAATGAGCTGACCATCTGCTCTTCTCAAGTGGACTTCTGTTTCCATGATGACAAACAGCTTCTTGGAAAGGGTTGAGGGACTGGCTATTACAGAAAACTGCCTAAAAATGCGTGTATCTGATAGCAGCACAAGGTCTGATTGAGAAGTAAATATCCTCTGCAATTGTTGCCCCATAGAAGCACTGCTAATCTCCTAGGCTCCACAGCTGCAGAGAATATTTTCTCCTCCACATGGGAAGTAATACATCCCTAGTGGTCGTGGAATGCCAGTCAGCTAAGGAATAACTGGTTGGAGTCACAGAACAAGGATATTGAGTTCTGCTTGGCTATCAGTTCCATATCAGAAGGCAGCAATTGAGATGAAGAGAAAAGCAACGTGCCTTGATGACTACACCTATTCACTATAAGAATAACCCAGCAATCAGGAAGGGAAGGAAAGCGCTCAATAGATATCCAAAATCAGTCGGGAGAACCCTACCTTTTCCTCCTGTAGTAAGCCGGCCAGGGATAAATATATGTAGGATTTAAAGCCTACATAGCATTTTTCTTCCATGGATTCCCCAGCATTTCACCAGGTGTGTAGGTATCATTACCCCAATTTACAGATGGGGAAAGTGAGGCAAAGAGGTGAAGTGATTTGCCCGAGGTCACACAGCAAGTCAATGGCAATGATGGAATTAAAACCCAGGGGTGAAATCCTGGCCCCACTTAAGTCAATGGGAGTTTTGTCATTGACTTCAATGGGGCCAGAATTTCACCCCAAGTCTCCTGACTCCTAGTCCTCTGCCCTATCCAGTGGACCATCGTTAAATGGTGCCCTCCCAACAGACCAGTAATTGCCAGGATTAAGATTTAACAATCTGGTAAAATAGTTTTTGTTAACTTTTAAGCCCCAAAAGTCAAAGTATGGCCTGGAAACTCTTTATCTTCTTCCCCCCCCCCCCCCCCCCCACCATCTGAAGAAATGCAGGAACCTACATAAGCTCTAGCACTGCAATAACTCCTGTGCACTTTGTGGACCTCTAAAACCAGAAACATTAAAAAGTGATACTGGCAGAAAGGAGCTCGATGACATGAGCTTTTCTTCAAGGCAGCTCCTTCCAATGGCATTAGGGTTTCCAGGAGTCTTCTGTCATAGATCAGCCTTCCTCTGGGATAAATCAACCTGTGACACAGCCAACATCCAAGTCCTCCACAGCTGTTCATATTACACAGAATCAAAGGATTCAGAGATGGAAGAGACATACAAGGCATCACAATCCATCTCCCTGACAGTGCAGGACTGGTCCCTGTTACACATTTCCTAGTGCTTTCTCACATCTAGTTTAAAAGTCCTAAACAATGGGGCTTCCAGCACCTCACTGGAGATTATTTATTCTAAATGTATCAAAAAGTTTTCCCTGATATTCAGCCTAAATTTTCACTTCCTTCATTTAATCCCTCTTAAACTATAGTAAATAATCCTTGTCTTTCCTGATTTCATGCCCTTCAAGAGTTTGTAGACAAATATGTTTCCCCTTCCTGAACTGTAATTCAATTTAAACTATAAAGATGCATATTTTAACTGTTTTAATCTTTCCTCACATGTCCATGAACATCTAGGCTATTCATAGGGTGCCATAAGTGTTGGTTCACATACAGAGACAGATTTTTTTGGAAGAGCTCAACTCCCACTTAGGCATCAGATGAAACAGTCAGAAGGCTCAGCACCCAGCAGCTCCTATTAAGAACAAATTCTTTTCAAAATTTGGCCCAAAGGTGTTTGCATTTTCAGAGTGCAGGTGCAAGTTTGTAGGTGCATAATTTTGTGTGCATGGAAGCAGAGACAAAATCCTGAAATCCAACCAATGGGAAACATTTTCATATGTACTTAAGTGATTTAGGAGCCCAAGTCCCATTTTCAAAAATGGCTTAGGTACATTGGAGCCTCAGCCACTTCTGAAAATGGGATTTGGTTTCCTAGGTCATGTAGGCACCAGGCTGTACATATTTTATCCAGTTTCTTTCCTTCCTGAAGTTAGCAGCCTGAAGTTTTAAAGATAAAGGTTTCTGCTTTGGTGCAGTGTAAAAGCTGAAGCTTTAAAGTTGAAGCATCATCAAACTGAAGCAATAAAAATAATTTAAAAAAACCCTACTTGCTGCTTATGAATACAGACTAGAGGACAAAAACTGCCTTACATAATCAGGAACAACCTTGGTATAGGTAACTGCTATGATAAACCATTCTATTTTTTTTTTAAGTTACTTCCCTTCTTCTTAACCTCTGAGGATAGGACAAGAAGCAATGGGCTTAAATTGCAGCAAGGGAGGTTTCAGTTGGATATTAGGAAAAACTTCCTAACTGTCAGAGTGATTAAGCACTGGAATAAATTGCCTAGGGAGGTTGTGGAATTTCCATCATTGGGAATTTTTAAGAGCAAGTTGGACAAACCCCTGTCAGGGATGGTCTAGTCCTGCCATGAGTGCAGGGGACTGGGCTAGATGACCTCTCAAGATCCCTTCCAGTTCTATGATTCTCTTCCCCCAGGTCTGCTCAGATCTGGGTTTCTGCTCTCTACACATATGCATGCACTAATACACTACTTAGTCAGTAATTGTAAGCTCCTTGGGGCACGGTCTGTCTTTTTGTTTCGTATTTTTGCACCACCTATCACAATGGCGTCCTGGTGCATGACTGGGGCTCCTAGGAGTTACTGCAATACAAATAATTAAAAACTACCTATGACATTACTGTCAGTTGGCTTTTCTCTGCTAAAAATTTATTAAATGTCAATTTCAGCACTCTTCAGAATTCTGAAATTAGGGAGTTTGTATCTGACCATCTCAATCACCGTATTAGTGTGAAATCTCCTGACAAGTAAATCTGCTTTATCTACTTGTTTCCTATGCAAGTGCTTTTCCTTAGTTTAAATCTAACATAGAACAAAACACATGCTTCTTTCCCCTTTCTAACCTGTATGTTATTTTCAGTTAAATGCCAACAGTGTGCTCAACATTGTATCAAACACAAAAATAAAGACAGCCTCTGTGCCTATGAATTTACAGACCATAGGCAAAACCAGAGAAGACTGGATACAATGACAAACCGAGAAGAGGCAATAATCTAGAATTTAAAGAAATAAATGATAAAAATGGAAGAACTGTTTTTTCCTTTAAAAAGGGTAAAAAAAGGTGGATCTAGTCCTTGTAGAAGGTGGATTTACCTTGTAGAAGGTAAAACATGGACAATGAGATAATCTGTTTATTCATGGCATAGATAACAGACAAGGGGCAGCGGTGCAAACATCGTCCATGTTATTCTGTTAACACAGCTGCTCATGGATCTGTTGAGAGCACTTCTGCAGTGGAGAAGTAATTCATTATTTATGTCTATTCAGTCCTTGGCCTTTCAACTGAGACTGCCAACAACGGTGACAATGCTAATCTATGGCACTGACATGGAATAGTCTTCATAAAGGTTGCTAATAAGGCATCAGGTAATAGTGACTTCAATCATTATTCATTTGGGGCAGATTTAAAGACGTCTCTTCTCCATTATCAACCCCTGAGCACAATGAAGTATTTATTACCCTCCATCAGTAAAGTGGCCTCTTCATTTCTTTTTCTCTCATCAATGCTAAAACCTGCTATTTTTGTCTAGTTCCTCAAAATTCAGATCCCTTGGTCATGACCTGATCTTATTACACCTGCCTTTCAATTTCCTTCTCTAAGCTCCGCACTGTTCATCTCAGCCCCCTCAGTCCATTAATCTCTCTGGCCTGGTGCTCTGAACCTGTCCAGACCCCTTGTCAAATCCACTCACAGCCTGATTTATTTTAGAGGGCCACAATATCCTCCCCCCATCCCCACAATCATATTCAGAATTTCACAAACACACTTGATTTCACTGTGGGTCCAAAATCAACAGTGTTTTCCAAAGACATGTGCTTGGCCCTTTAAGGCACAGCTCTTCACTGTAGGCAACGGTGAGATCTCTGGGCAGGCGATGTACCACCAGAACGTCTCCAAGAGAACAGCGGGGAAAATAGAGCACTGTGTGCCACACTTCTGCCTCTGAACAATGACCCGAACACCTTTGAGTAAGTCAGCACTACTGGGACCACTAACCTTGAGCAGTCTGTACCCCCCTGGGGGCACAAAGACTGCAGCTGTACCTGACTGCTGCACTGCTGCACATCTCCCCACTACAATGGCATAATCTGCCCAGACAGCACTGAACATTATATGCCATCAAATACAGCATGAGCTCTACTAGCTATTTAAAGGCCTAAACAAATAGACAACATGCACTTCAGTGATTGATTGCTGCTAAACAAGCACATGCATAAAATTAGAAGTAATCTGTAATGCTGCAATTTCCATTCTCACATAATACAGAACAGAATGATTATTACAGAGGCAATCACTAATGCTGCTGTATCCAAAGGTCAACTAGCAATTTTGTTAAGTCCCCCCCTTGACACATACACACATGAACAAACAGAAACATACACATTTCAGTGGCTTATAATTCATTCAGACCTGCAGTGTTGTATACAAAATCTTAGCCCAAGGGCACTTCTGCTTTTTTCCAGTTTTTACCAACAAAAATAGAGGTTGTTTGTGAGTGTATTCAGGGTTTAGGAGGTCTGATAACAATCCAGGTGTGTTTTTGTGTCAGTTTATTTATTTCTTACACTCCTACTTTAGGCTGCAATTACCAAATAGCTTTTATTTTTTCTTATAGTGAAATTTTGCACCCTATTAACATTTCCTTTCATGTGATGGAAACACAAGCATAGCAACGCTATTCACATGCCCAAGAACCAGGAATTGGACTGATGACTAGGCTGATCTGTTTCACTTATTCTTTCTAGTCAGTTCAATCTGACAGAAATGCAAAATGCAATGAAATGAAATAATATATGCAGCAAATATATGTTTTAAAGATTATTTTAGGCTTAAAAAATCTAAGAGGTTGTCAGTAATGAAAGTTAGGTCATTTTATCAAAATAAATATTTTAAGCTGACAGTATTCCTTTAACACTGTAATAATTGCTTGTTATGGACTCATGTAATTCATTATATGACATTTTAAAAATAGCCGAGGATTTGCGTGTTGGAATTCAAAGAAAATTCGGAATTATCTTCTCCCATAAACCGTACTCAGCTTTTTTTTTATTTTAAAAAACAAGCACATGCATAAAATTAGAAAAGCATCAATGAGGAAATGATATACTGGTTCAATATAGAGTTCTCAACTGCTGTGCCCCACAAGAGTAAGAGTGAAATTTTGGGTGATAAATACTGTAATATTGAGGATAATGTGAGATTGAAGAACACAAGTAGGAAATATTCAGTGCATTAAAGCCAATTACTAGCTAAACTAAGATCAATGACATGACAAAGTACAAACTCCAGAATGTTTTTGCTTCTTTGTGCTGTTGCATCTGTTCCCAAGATTCAAATAGAAGAAAGAAACTTAACTTGGAGCATTGGAATTTCATGACCTTATTCTATAATGTGCTACGTTCATACCAAAACCCCAAAAATAATAAAGATACCAGTCATTTTATTTTTCAAATGGTTCAGAACTGGTCTGGACCTGCAGCAGTGTCTGTTATTAAACAACAATACCATGGCATGGGTCATGTACAGTAGAACCTCAGGCCTTGGCTACACTTACCCGCTAGTTCGACAGCTGGAAATCGAACTTCTGGGTTCGACTTATCGCGTCTAGTCTGGACGCGATAAGTCGAACCCGGAAGTGCTCGCCGTCGACTGCGGTACTCCAGCTCGCCGAGAGGAGTACCGCGGAGTCGACGGGGGAGCCTGCCTGCCGCGTGTGGACCAAGGTAAGTTCGAACTAATTCGAACTAAGGTACTTCGAACTTCAGCTACGTTATTCACGTAGCTGAAGTTGCGTACCTTAGTTCGAATTAGGGGGGTAGTGTAGACCTGGCCTAAGAGTTATGAGCACCTCGGGAATGGAGGTTGTTCATAACTCTGAATATGCTTGTAAAGCAATAATGTAAATGTAATACATTTACTTCATACAACTTTGAAACTTTACTATGCAGAAGAAAAATGCTGCTTTCCCTTTACTTTTTTAATAGTTTACATTTAACACAGTACTGTACTGTATTTGCTTTTTTTTTCTTTGTCTCTGCTGCTGCCTGATTGCATACTTCCGGTTCCAAATGAGGTGAGTGGTTGACTGGTCAGTTCGTAACTCTGAGGTTCTACTGTATTCCAATATTATCGATCTAAAATAAGCATTTGACTTGTAACACCAAAAATACTGTAAACGTTATCTATTGCAAATTTTTAATAATTGGAGGTGTGTTGTATTTAGATATGAATAAAAATTACAAGAAAACAAAAATCAACCTCCCTTTTGGGGGCTCTGATGTGAAACAGAGTCCAGGGGCCTGATCCAGAGCCAGTCTCTGGCTGGCATTAGCAGCTATGGGTACACCAGAAAAGTCGAGGGAGGGAAAAATAGGCACAGGACAGAAGTGTTTTTGGCTTAATTCAGGCTCCCTACAAGTCCATAGAGATGATACTTGCCAAGAACTCCATAAATAGATCCACGATGAGGATCTCTAAACTAGGGGTAAAGGTTTGAGGTGCAGTCTGAGAATTTTAGCTCTACATGCACTTGGCCAGCCCTGGCTCCAATTTCCCATCCCTGAATCAACAGTACATAACGCAGCACCGGAAAAGAATTATTGCGCGTGTTTGGCATTGTGGCCATAAAAACGCTCCTGCTTTCTGGGAAAAGTTTGCTCATCGTTTTTCAATAAACGAAAAAAAGAGAGAGAGGAAACCGTTATACGAAAAATAGTTTCTATTCAAGATTACTATTGGTTCCAAGTAACCTGTCACCCACTCCAGTTTTCAGGAAAAAAGTATTTCATCCTGGGACATAATTCTCCTCTACAACCCAATGCATAGTATACACTTATTCCACACATCAAATTTTTTATTGCTGTCAGTGGGAGTACTGTATGTGGAATCAGTGCAGAATACTGCATATAAGAGCACGGACTGAATAGGAGAATTTTGCCTTAGATCAGAGGATAAATCCAGTCTGAACAGATCTATCTATCTAAGGTATTTATGTGAACACCATTCCAGTAATATCTTAGCAACTCACAATCTTTAATAGCTTCAAAAAACCCCTAGGAGGTAGGGAAGTAAAGTATTGTCATCTCCATTTTATAAATGGAGACACATAGAGAGACCAAGGTCAAAGTGCAAACAAAATTGGAGAGAGCTGGGACCTGAATCCTGTATATTTTAGACTTTATATTTAGCTGAAAGACAATTATAAATAGAATAGCAGTTTTGCCCCTGGTCAGTGCAGGTCTTTGGAACAGTAGGCTTTGAAGACCCTAACTTCCTCCCTTACCAAACAAAAGACAAACTGTAGAATGAATTAAATCAGACCCTCTTCTGGGTCTGACTTGCCATCCTGACAGGACCTGTAGATAGCACAGAATTAGTGTGGAGCAAAATCCACCATGGATTTTTCTTTGGGGCAGGTGGAGAAAGAAGATCGATAGTCTGATGACAAAAAGCTCCATCTGAAGCTCAAACCTCCTTTAGGCTTTTGGCCAGGAAAGGAGAGGAAACTCATATGCAACTGATATTGAACCAGACTTTGTTTTTTGATGCACATGCTTGGCACCCATTGACTTATTATTGTTCATTGGATTCCAGTAGCACCCAAGGCATCAATGAGCTTGAGGGCCCACTGCCTAGCTGCTACACAGCCATCACTGGCACTAGGAATTATCTGGGTGTATTCTATGACAGAAGATGGCTCGTTTTTAAATGTAATTTAACTATTTAAATAGCAGGATTCTAGATTAAGTGGGAAAGAATATATATATATATATGGGCTTAAAGCATTTATATATATATATTTATTTATATATATGAGCCTTTAAACCAGAGCATTCCTTTTACAAATGTAGGAAACGCTGTCAGATTCTCAATTGTAACAGTGCAAGTTAGTGCCACATAATACAACACACACATCTCAGACATTTGACCTTCTTTCATGATCACTGTAACGTATATCTCAGTATTTTTAAATACAGATTGATATTGATTTGATTGGTTTAGTGTCCCAGTTTCACCACTCATTTTTGCCTCAGGCTATAACATACCAGATTCACTAGGGCACAATGAGTTAATACTTTAGGTCTACTAAAGTTTTGCTAAGTGGGACCAACGGACATTGGTACAGTCTACAACTCCTCTTCACCCTGTGCAAAAATGAGTTACAGAATGTGTGTTCTATTAAGAGGGAAAATATTGTTCTCTTTTATAAAATGGCAGCCTCATGATACATTTAGAGGCCATTTTCTAAAATGGTGGATTCCGAAGTTTAGGTACGAATTAAATTAAGATTTTCCTTTTGTGATTCAGAACACAGATTTTGCATAAACATACACATTACACCTAATTTCCTCTCGCGTGCAATTACTTATTAATGCAATATTAACTTTTGCTAGGGAAAAAGACAAGACAGCGATGAATTCGTCTTGTGTGCAAACCAAGACAAAACATCTTGAAAAAAGAGAAACAAACAAACCTTCAGGCATGTTGTAAAGCTCTCTCTTTATCCCACTATCAACAAAAAATATTATAAACAAACAAAAATATTTAAATTATTTACTCCTTAACAATATAAGGGACATATTATTGTGATAATTAATTGAAAAATAAATATTTCTGGCACATATTCAGATAGAAGTTCCTTCCATTTATTAAACAAAACAAGGAATTTGGTTATCCATCTTAGGAACTAATAAGGCCCCCAGTATCATAGTATCTCTCAATCTTTTAAAGCATTTCCTCACAATATCCCTGTGAGGTAGGGAAATGTATTTATCCCCATTTTACAGATGGGGAACTGAGGCACAGAGAAACTAAGTAACTTGGGCAATGTCACACAGGAAATCCATAGCAAAGCAAGGAACTGAACCCACATCTCCCAAGCACCACACTAGCCCTAAACACCGGCCTTCCTCTCCACAAGGGGATGGCCAGGCTTTGGTAGAGTTCATACTGCTACCAAACCAGGAGTTAAAACAAATGTTCACAGGCAGAGCAACCACTACGTATTGTGACTGAAGTCCCACTCAGAGTGCCAGGGGGTGACAGCCACTTGATAGAAGAGAGGCCCTTTGTGAAAGCTGTATCTTACATCCTGTAGTTACAGAACTGAGAACTATCCCAGATGGGTTGGTTTGTTTTCTAGATATGCAAAAAAAAAAACTTTTCTTTTGTTTTCTCATTGTGAAGCACTCTTCACATTTCAAGGGCTGTTCTTTCATTGCTGAACAGCTGATCCACTCCACCACCTGCACTGATATTTTTGTACTGCAGGGCCTGATCTTTGTAAAGCACACACCGTTGATGCTAAACGGGTAATAGTATAATCCCAAGGCCACTGGTTTTCCATGAGCTCTTATTTGTGTGAGAAATCCTATTGATTGTAATGGGAATGCATTTCATGTGAAAAGAAGAACAGGAGTACTTGTGGCACCTTAGAGACTAACAAATTTATTAGAGCATAAGCTTTCGTGGACTACAGCCCACTTCTTCGGATGCATATAGAATGGAACATATATTGAGGAGATATATACACACACATACAGAGAGCATAAACAGGTGGGAGTTGTCTTACCAACTCTGAGAGGCCAATT